>NC_056436.1:14510221-14725221 GCF_018296145.1 Oncorhynchus tshawytscha | reverse complement strand
AGACACAGAGCGAGAAAGACAGAAATGGACAGAAAGCCACACTCAAGTCTGTGTCAGTTAATCATGGCCATGCGTCTCACCTGAGTGTCTCAGCCATGCGTCTCAGGTCCTCATTCTGCTGTTTCAGTCTCTCCAGCTTGGCCAGGATCTTGGACAGGTCTCTGCTGGATCTCTCCGGATGCTCGCTGTCCCTAACCAGGTGTCCTCCGATGTAGAACAGCAGTGTACCCCACGCAAGGAGCACCAGCATAATCCAGCGCCACGAACCTGCCCATGGCCGCATCTTTCACCCCTCTGGGGTCTCTGGGGTGGAGGGGTGAGGGATGGGGGGGTGAGCAGCACTCCCGTCACAATAGGCTCTGAAGCATGGTGAGAACGGCGATGGAGGGCGTAGGGTGGAGGGAGAACGGAGGAGGTGAGCGTGGTCCAGTTGGGGTTTGGTTGGTGGGGTTAGTTAATGCATGGCTGTGGTTCCTGCAGGGGGTTAGGATGGGTTGAGGTCCATTGTTGTGGCCTGCCTTCCTGGGTGGGCCCTCTCTGGGCTAGGCTGGTTTGGGCTTGTGCTGAGCCGGGCTCTGGTCCCCCTCTGTGTCTCTGCAGTCCTCTGACTGACTGGCAGATGGCTCAGTCTCTCTGGCTCTCAGTGGTCTTCTGCTCAAAGGGAAAACAAAGCAGTCAGATTAGGGAGAGTCACTGACAAACTCTAAAGTATGAAACCACTGCCCCTATCTTCTTCCTCCCAACCTTCCCTTCCTTTCCTCTCCTCCTCTCACCAGATACACCAGGAGTCAGGAGCCCCTCAGCAGTTAACAGAGAAGCCCACTAATCCACTGAACACTACATAAACCCACCGTTCAACATTATCTACTTCGCTACAGAGCAGTACACAAACCCACCACCTCTCAACAGAAACCTACACAAACCCACCACCTCTCAACAGAAACCCACCACCTCTCAACAGAAACCTACACAAACCCACCACCTCTCAACAGAAACCTACACAAACCCACCACCTCTCAACAGAAACCTACACAAACCCACCACCTCTCAACAGAAACCTACACAAACCCACCACCTCTCAACAGAAACCTACACAAACCCACCACCTCTCAACAGAAACCTACACAAACCCACCACCTCTCAACAGAAACCTACACAAACCCACCACCTCTCAACAGAAACCTACACAAACCCACCACCTCTCAACAGAAACCTACACAAACCCACCACCTCTCAACAGAAACCTACACAAACCCACCACCTCTCAACAGAAACCTACACAAACCCACCACCTCTCAACAGAAACCTACAAACCCACCACCTCTCAACAGAAACCTACACAAACCCACCACCTCAACAGAAACCTACACAAACCCACCACCTCTCAACAGAAACCTACACAAACCCACCACCTCTCAACAGAAACCTACACAAACCCACCACCTCTCAACACAAACCTACAAACCCACCACCTCTCAACAGAAACCTACACAAACCCACCACCTCTCAACAGAAACCTACACAAACCCACCACCTCTCAACAGAAACCTACACAAACCCACCACCTCTCAACAGAAACCTATACAAACCCACCACCTCTCAACAGAAACCTACACAAACCCACCACCTCTCAACAGAAACCTATACAAACCCACCACCTCTCAACAGAAACCTATACAAACCCACCACCTCTCAACAGAAACCTACACAAACCCACCACCTCTCAACAGAAACCTACACAAACCCACCACCTCTCAACAGAAACCTACAAACCCACCACCTCTCAACAGAAACCTACACAAACCCACCACCTCTCAACAGAAACCTACAAACCCACCACCTCTCAACAGAAACCTACACAAACCCACCACCTCTCAACAGAAACCTACACAAACCCACCACCTCTCAACAGAAACCTACAAACCCACCACCTCTCAACAGAAACCTACACAAACCCACCACCTCTCAACAGAAACCTACACAAACCCACCACCTCTCAACAGAAACCTACAAACCCACCACCTCTCAACAGAAACCTACACAAACCCACCACCTCTCAACAGAAACCTACAAACCCACCACCTCTCAACAGAAACCTATACAAACCCACCACCTCTCAACAGAAACCTATACAAACCCACCACTTCTCAACAGAGCACATTTCCACTGAGCGCAACAAAAGCCCACAAGTGAACAGAGCACAACCAACAGCTAACAGCCTGTGAGAGAGAATAGTGAGAATAGAATAAATGCAGCTACTGGTAGTTCCCTTATCTCATAATACAACTGGGTTCAATGTGGAGGAGTCTGTGTGTCTGTAAATGTCTGTAAGTGGAGAGGCATCCTCCTCCTCCCTCTCTTGGAGGACAAAGGATGTATTATGGATACGGCTGATTATTCTTTCTTGATTACAGACTAGATACAGATTTCTGTGTGGATACAATGTCAAATATTGGTTGAGTCAACTTAAAAAAAGTTACCCTGCTGCCTTAACATATTTCATCAAGTCCATTCAAAATGTCATGTTGAGAAATTTAAGTTACTCATCTAAGTCATTCATCTAAGTTACTTCAAACTAGTAAGTGAAAGTGAACATTTTGTTGGGGCACGCGGTACAGACGGCTATATATCGGTCCTCTAACACAGGACTCTAATACAGGACTCTAATACAGGACTCTAATAGAGAACTCTAATACAGAACTCTAATACAGGACTCTAATAGAGAACTCTAATACAGGATTCTAATAGGGAACTCTAATACAGAACTCTAATACAGGACTCTAATAGAGAACTCTAATACAGAACTCTAATACAGGATTCTAATAGAGAACTCTAATACAGAACTCTAATACAGGACTCTAATACAGGACTCTAATACAGGACTCTAATAGAGAACTCTAATACAGGACTCTAATACAGGACTCTAATACAGGACTCTAATACAGGACTCTAATACAGGACTCTAATACAGGACTCTACTACAGGACTCTAACACAGGACTCTAATACAGGACTCTAATACAGGACTCCAACACAGGACTCTAATACAGGACTCTAATACAGGACTCTACTACAGGACTCCAACACAGGACTCTAATACAGGACTCTAATACAGGACTCTACTACAGGACTCCAACACAGGACTCTAATACAGGACTCTAATACAGGACTCTACTACAGGACTCTAATACAGGACTCTAACACATGACTCTACTACAGGACTCCAACACAGGACTCTAATACAGGACTCTAATACAGGACTCTACTACAGGACTCCAACACAGGACTCTAATACAGGACTCTACTACAGGACTCCAACACAGGACTCTAATACAGGACTCTAATACAGGACTCTACTACAGGACTCTAATACAGGACTCTAATACAGGACTCTAATACAGGACTGACTAGTAAATGCCCAGTGCACTTTGTTTTACATTCTTTTTTTATTATTATATCATTTTTATTCAGATTTTTCAGGGCTCCAAACGTTTGGAGTATGGAGTATAGATTGGAAATCAAATAATGACTTTAATTTGAGGTTATTTTCATCCATATCTGGTGAACCGTTTAGAAATCTTAGGGGAGCAAAAGTATTTAGACAAATTCACTTACAGTATTTGTGTATTAAAGTAGTGAAAAGTTTAGTATTTGTTCCCATATTCATTGCACACAATGACTACATCAAGCTTGCGATGTTTACACGTGTTGGATGCATTTGCTCTTTGTTTTGGTTGTGTTTCAGATATTTTGTGCACAACAGAAATTAAATGGTAAATAATGTATTGTGTCATTTTGGAGTCACTTTTATTGTAAATAATAATATGTTTCTAAACACTTCTACATTAATGTGGATGTTACCAAGATTACAGATCATCCTGAATGAATCGTGAATAATGAGTGAGAAAGTTACAGACACACAAACATCATACCCCCAAGACATGCTAACCTCTCACCATTACAATAACAGGGGAGGTTAGCATATTATATCATACCCCCAAGACATGCTAACCTCTCACCATTACAATAACAGGGGAGGTTAGCATATTATATCATACCCCCAAGACATGCGAACCTCTCACCATTACAATAACAGGGGAGGATAGCATTTTATATCATACCCCCAAGACATGCGAACCTCTCACCATTACAATAACAGGGGAGGATAGCATTTTATATCATACCCCCAAGACATGCTAACCTCTCACCATTACAATAACAGGGGAGGTTTTGGGGGGTATGATAGTGCTTTTGGCCGAGGCAATCAAAGGGTAGACTTAATGAATGAATCAATAGACTGACCTTCTGCTGCCTGCTTGGTGCTGTCATAATGCCTGCCTGTCAGACAGCGAGGGCTGCTGCCTAGTGAGGGAGCCTGGGGAGGCTAGCAGCTAGCATTCACCTCTGTCCTTCTGATTGTCTGATTGCAGTTTGTTCTCCCTCTCTCTGTCTGGAAGTGAGTGTAGTGAGCCCAGCAGCTAATGCTAACCTCACTGTCCGTCCGTCTGTCCATTTGTCTGGCAGTGAGTCTAGCAGACAGTTTTCATCTCTCTCTCTCTCTCTCTCTCTCTCTCTCTCTCTCTCTCTCTCTCTCTCTCTCTTTCCCCTAGTGTATCTGAGGGTTAAAAAGTCTGAAGTTTGTAACTTCCACTTTGAATTTCAGAATGGCTCAAATTAACATCATACACCTTTATTACAACACCAGCCTATCATATGTACAGTCTGTACCATACGCTGTACCATATGTACAGTCTGTACCATAAGCTGTACCGTATGTACAGTCTGTACCATACGCTGTACCATATGCTGTACCATACGCTGTACCATACGTACAGTCTGTACCATACGCTGTACCATACGTACAGTCTGTACCATACGCTGTACCATACGTACAGTCTGTACCATACGCTGTACCATACGTACAGTCCGTACCATATGCTGCACCATATGCTGTACCATACGTACAGTCTGTACCATATGCTGTACCATACGCTGTACCATACGTACAGTCTGTACCATACGCTGTACCATACATACAGTCTGTGCCATACGCTGTACCATACATACAGTCTGTGCCATACGCTGTACCATACGTACAGTCTGTACCATACGCTGTACCATACGTACAGTCTGTACCATACGCTGTACCATACGTACAGTCTGTACCATACGTTGTACCATACGTACAGTCTGTACCATACGCTGTACCATACGTACAGTCTGTACCATACGCTGTACCATACGTACAGTCTGTACCATACGCTGTACCATACGTACAGTCTGTACCATACGCTGTACCATACGTACAGTCTGTACCATACGCTGTACCATACGTAGTCTGTACCATATGCTGTACCATACGTACAGTCTGTACCATACGCTGTACCATACGTACAGTCTGTACAGTAAATATGGCTATAGTGCAGGAGCCTATCTGCTATTTCTGTAGTGTGAGGTGGCTTGATGTACAAGTACATTTACAAGTACACCCTCTGGACAGGACACTAGTCAGTACAGTCTATATTACACTACTGTCTGTCTGTATCTGGGACAGATTGGATTAATTTTCTCCCATTTTCTCAGAGTGTCTACAGTTGAAGTCGGAAGTTCACATACACCTTAGCCAAATATATTTAACCTCAGTTTTTCACAATTCCTGGCATTTAATCCTAGTAAAAGTTTCCTGTCTTAGGTCAGTTAGGATCACCACTTTATTTTAAGAATGTGAAATGTCAGAATAATAGCAGAGAAAATGATTTAGTTCAGCTTTTATTTCTTTCATCACATTCCCAGTGAGTCAGAAGTTTACATACACTCAATTTGTATTTGGTAGCATTGCCTTTAAATTGTTTAACTTGGGTCAAACGTTTCGGGTAGCCTTCCACAAGCTTCCCACAATAAGTTGGGTGAATTTTGGCCTATTCCTCCTGACAGAGCTGGTGTAACTGAGTCAGGATGGTAGGCCTCCTTGCTCGCACACGCTTTTTCAGTTCTGCCCACAAATTTTCTATGGGTTTGAGGTCAGGGCTTTGTGATGGCCACTCCAATACCTTGACTTTGTTAAGCCATAACTTTGGAAGTATGCTTGGGGTCATTGTCCATTTGGAAGAAGCTTTAACTTCCTGACTGATGTCTTGAGATGTTGCTTCAATATATTCACATAATTTTCATTCCTCATATTGCCATCTATTTGGTGAAGTGCACCAGTCCCTTCTGCAGCAAAGCACCCCCACAACATGATGCAGGCACCCCCTGTGCTTTACGGTTGGGATGGTGTTTTTCGGCTTGCAAGCCTCCCCCTTTTTCCTCCAAACATAACGATGGTCATTATGGCCAAACAGTCATATTTTTGTTTCATCAGACCAGAGGAAATTTCTCCAAAAACTACAATCTTTGTTCCCATGTGAAGCTGCAAACCGTAGTCTGGCTTTTTTATGGCGGTTTTGGAGCAGTGGCTTATTCCTTGCTGAGTGGCCTTTCAGGTTGTTTATTTTTTTTTTTTATTTAACTAGGCAGGTCAGTTAAGAACAAATTCTTATTTCAATGACAGCCTAGGAAGAATGGATTAACTGCCTTGTTCAGGGGAACAGTGGGTTAACTGCCTTGTGCAGGGGAACAGTGGGTTAACTGCCTTGTTCAGGGGAACAATGGATCAACTGCCTTGTTCAGGAGCAGAACGAGAGATTTTTACCTTGTCAGTTCTGGGATTCGATGTTGCAACCATTCGGTTACAAGTCCAACGGTCTAACCACTAGGCTACCTGCCGCTGTCCATGTCGATATAGGGCTCATTTTACTGTGGATTTTGATACTTTTGTACCTTTTGTATCTTCACAAGGTCCTTTGCTGTTGTTCTGGGATTGATTTGCACTTTTCGCACCAAAGTATGTTCATCTCTAGGAGACAGAACTCATCTCCTTCCTGAGCGGTACCATGGTGGTACCATGGTGTTTATAGTTGCGTACTATTGTTTGTACAGATGAACGTGGTACCTTCAGGTGTTTGGAAATTGCTCCCAAGGATGAACCAGACTGGTGGAGGTCTACAATGTTTTATCTGAGGTCTTGGCTGATTTCTTTGGATTTTTCCATGATGACAAGCAAAGAGTCACTGATTTTGAAGGTAGGCCTTGAAATACAAGGTGATCAAATTAAACACTACACTTTAATGATAATTTGATGATGTGACTTAAGGTCTTTCTCTCTCAGCCAATGGCAGTCTGATTCAGTTCGTTCTCCCTCTCTTATCCAATGGCATAGTCTGATAATCGTTGTGTCCACCTCTCAGCCAACGGGTGCTTCTGATTCAGTTTGCTCTGCATCTCTCAGTCAATGGTGGAATCAAATTCAGTTTGTTCTGTCTCTCTCAGCCAATGAATAATTGAGCTGAGTACAGCACTGAGCCCCAGTTTAGCCTCATCACACTCAAAGAGAAGAGCAGTAACCAGGAAACAGGAACTGCATCTTTTATAAATATTAGCCTTTATCAATATTCAGCAGAAGGAGAGAGAGTAGGAAGGAAGACATCTTTTGGCACCCTAATCAAAGTTAGCTTTACTGAGCAGCCCTTTTGTTCTCTTTCTATCTTTATCTCTCTCTCTCCCATTTCTCTTTCTCTCTCTCTTTGAAAATATGATACACAGTATAGGTTAGATAATGATGCAATGCTGCACAGTAAGAAACAAGGCTACCTTGTCCTTATGTGATTCTAAAGCAGAGGAGTATAAGTATGTCTCTCTATAACAGCAGTGATGGAACCTCTGTCTCTCATGGGGATTCTATAACAGTGATGGAACCTCCACAGTCCACACCCACCCAGGGCTCAGCCATGAGCTCTGTTCTGTTCATTCATCTATTCTCCAGGTAGCACACCCCACGTAAGATATCCTCAGTAAAAAACTTGACCTATACCCCTCCCCCACCACACATCTCCCCATCCCTGATATGAATGTTTATTTCTCGGTCGAAAAATGACATTTGCTTTGGTGGGAATCTTGCATTTTGGCTGCAGTTCAAGGTTGGTTGAGCACTGCCATTTCCTACAGAGAAGTGACATTTGAGAATCCAAAGGGATGTTGTGTTATTCATGATAATAGAGGATGCCAGTGCTGTGTTCTTATTAAGGGCAGGGAACCCAGACAGACAGACAGACAGACAGACAGACAGACAGACAGACAGACAGACAGACAGACAGACAGACAGACAGACAGACACACAGACACACAGACACACAGACAGACAGACAGACAGACAGACAGACAGACAGACAGACAGACAGACAGACAGACAGACAGACAGACACACAGACACACAGACACACACACACACACACACACACACACACACACACACACACACACACACACACACACACACACACACACACACACACACACAGTATTCTCTTCTCTTAGTGCACTAGTGCAGCGCTACACCTCCAGGGCTTAACTCTAAACCACTAAACCAGGATGAGAGGCAAACCGAGAAGTCATCAATAGTGCCTTCCACCGCAGTACTGTAAGTTAGCCAAGCCAGCCCAGCAGATTGTTGCCGTGTGTGTGTGTGTGTGTGTGTGTGTGTGTGTGTGTGTGTGTGTGTGTGTGTGTCCAGGGCTGAGGTTGGCTGGGGCTGATACAAAGTGATCGGGGTTGCTCTAGTCCAGTGGAGGCTGCTGAGGGGAGGAATGGCATCAAACACATCAACCATGTGGTTGATACCACTCCATTGACTCCATTTCAGACATTATTATGAGCCATCCTCCCCTCAGCAGGTAAGGCTCTACTGACATCATAGGAGACAGAGGTAAGGCTCTACTGACATCATAGGAGACAGAGGTAAGGCTCTACTAACATCATAGGAGACAGAGGTAAGGCTCTACTGACATCATAGGAGACAGAGGTAAGGCTCTACTGACATCATAGGAGACAGAGGTAAGGCTCTACTGACATCATAGGAGACAGAGGTAAGGCTCTACTGACATCATAGGAGACAGAGGTAAGGCTCTACTGACATCATAGGAGACAGAGGTAAGGCTCTACTGACATCATAGGCAGCAAAGCCAATGAAGTATACAAGCATTCTGCTACACAACAATAACATCTGCTAAACACGTGTGTTTGTGACCAATTCAATTTGATTTGATTTGAGCAGCACTGAAACAGGAGCCTGCATACCAGAGCAGAGCTGCTGTGCCTGCACTGCTAAGGACAGGCTTCACAGAAGTAGCAGCCCGTCCATTAGGGTGTGATGTGACTAGTCAAAAGTATTTTTATTTTATTTTTCAACAAAATAGCTATTATATAATTAGAGGATTATATAAAACATTTCCATAAATGTTTGGTTAAATTGTGTATATTTGACTGTTTTAAAACAAGCTGTTACAGTGCTGCTCTTCCATCAGCTGCTCCAGCCTGCCGACCAGCAATGAGACTGCAGGATTTCATCACATGATTTTCACAGCAGAAAGTAAATGGACCGTCCTGGGCTTTGAGATGAACGAGTGGTGCAGCTTCTCTTCTGTCATTACTGGTTTTCTCTTTCCTTTTTCATTCATGTTTCTCTTCCACAACAAAGACGTTTAGGGACTGGGGAGAAAATGCTATAAAAAAAATGGGAAAGATTTTCTGTGCAAAATGTCCAAATGACATCAGTTTGACCAGTTTTAAGGAAATTATAAAGGTGTCAAAACGACCCTACATGTTTTTGATGTTTTTGATCAAATGTAAGTTTGACTTGGATGCATATTTTGTGGTTGAAATACTACCAGCTTTTATGACAGTACTGCCACCTTTACAGACGGCCCCTAACCGCACATTCATTCTCGCAAGATGGTGAAAGAAATAAGTACTATTTCTCCACTCCTGTTCCAGAGTCAAAATGTGCATTTGGTGTATTATTTTACTCCAAGAAATGCTTAAATCTTCAGGAGTAGGTATTATATTAGGCTATGTGAGAGGCTATAGACCTACAGTCAGTTTCCAGATTTCAGTTCGGCTACTATTCCATGGAACCCATCTGAACAGTACAGTTCCTTTGACGTGCCATGTTAAAGTCCCCGTCTTGTGACTGTTGAATTTGTATAGCACCTCACGATCATCACAGATAATATAGACGGCACTGCTGTCATCCTCTTTTACCACTTCACCAAATCATTACTGTTCTGACCCTCCCTTCTCCTTATGTTCAACTCTGTCACGTTCTGACCTTAGTTCCTTTGTTTTGTCTTTTGTTTTAGTATGGTCAGGGTGTGAGCTGGGTGGGTTGTCTATGTTAGTTTGTCTATGATTTTCTATTTCTGTGTTTGGCCTGGTATGGTTTTCAATCAGAGGGAGCTGTCAATCGTTCTCCCTGATTGAGAACCATATTTCCTGTGCATATTTTCCATTGTGTTTTGTGGGTGGTTGTTTTCAGTCTTTATGTGTTTGCACCAGACAGAACTGTTTCGGTTGATTCTTTGTTGTTTTTTGTTATTCAGTGTTCAGTTTGGATTATTATTAAAAATCATGAACACTTACAACGCTGCACCTTGGTCCTCACCTTCTTCCCACGACAGCCGTTACAAACTCTCCATTTCGCAACTTTCTCTTATTGAATTAAACTCTGACATCGTCCTTTTTGCCTTAACTTTTTCTGCCCAAGTTCCCAAAAGCATTTGGCAATCGGTGTGCATTTGGTGCGGTACAGTTTAGCCCTAAAGCTTAGGCTGAGGCTACGCACTAACGACAGATACAAAACCTCAATGTTGCCTATAGATATAAATTGCACAAGATTTCTACATTTATGGATATTTAATGCATTGTTTTCTCTTTAGTCAACCTGCCCGCCACCCACCCGCCCTTCATCCACACAATATTTCATGACCCTAAATCCGCCCGCGCATCGCTAGTCTGCTCTCAGGTACTGAACAGATGGAGCTAAGGAGCAAATTGCGATGAACTTGTAAATAAATAATCATACCAGTCATTGGGAGCCTGGGACCTGAACCGGACATCCATCAACAGTCGAAGGACAGATATATATACTAGCTAGAACCTTCTCCTGGATCTGGTTGGACAAAAAAAACATGGCTCTGTGTCCAATTTGCAACACAGTTTTTTGTTTCTCCTACTATTATTTCTCCTACTATTACTATTAAATGCTAGCTAGAGGACACTATCAACCACCAATCTAGCACACCGGTAGCTAGCTTGCTAGCTCGCATGCCAATCAAGTCTAACAAAAGTTACTGGCGAGCTTATCATGCTTGTGACATTATGCCAGCTAAGTATCCCGTTAGATCATTTGTTTTCACCATTCGCATCTGTGCTTGTTGCGTTTTCCCTGTGGTTGTTGCATTTTCCCTGTGGTTGTTGCATTTTCCCTGTGCTTGTTGCATTTTCCTTGTGGTTGTTGCGTTTTCCCTGTGCTTGTTGCGTTTTCCCTGTGCTTGTTGCGTTTTCCTTGTGCTTGTTGTGTTTTCCCTGTGCTTGTTGTGTTTTCCTGTGCTTGTTGCGTTTTCCCTGTGGTTGTTGCGTTTTCCCTGTGGTTGTTGTATTTTCCCTGTGCTTGTTGCGTTTTCCCTGTGCTTGTTGCATTTTCCCTGTGGTTGTTGCGTTTTCCCTGTGCTTGTTGCGTTTCCCCTGTGCTTGTTGCGTTTTCCCTGTGCTTGTTGCGTTTTCCCTGTGCTTGTTGTGTTTTCCCTGTGCTTGTTGCGTTTTCCCTGTGCTTGTTGCGTTTTCCCTGTGGTTGTTGCGTTTTCCCTGTGGTTGTTGTGTTTTCCCTGTGCTTGTTGCGTTTTCCCTGTGCTTGTTGCGTTTTCCCTGTGGCTGTTACGTTTTCCCTGTGCTTGTTGCGTTTTCCCTGTGGCTGTTGCATTTTCCCTGTGGCTGTTGCATTTTCCCTGTGGTTGTTGTATTTTCCCTGTGCTTGTTGCGTTTTCCCTGTGCTTGTTGCATTTTCCCTGTGGTTGTTGCGTTTTCCCTGTGCTTGTTGCGTTTCCCCTGTGCTTGTTGCGTTTTCCCTGTGCTTGTTGCGTTTTCCCTGTGCTTGTTGTTTTCCCTGTGGTTGTTGCATTTTCCCTGTGGCTGTTGCGTTTTCCCTGTGGTTTTTGCGTTTTCCCTGTGCTTGTTGTTTTCCCTGTGCTTGTTGCGTTTTCCCTGTGGCTGTTGTTTTCCCTGTGGCTGTTGCGTTTTCCCTGTGCTTGTTGTTTTCCCTGTGCTTGTTGCGTTTTCCCTGTGGTTGTTGTTTTCCCTGTGGCTGTTGCGTTTTCCCTGTGGTTGTTGCGTTTTCCCTGTGGCTGTTGCGTTTTCCCTGTGGCTGTTGCGTTTTCCCTGTGGCTGTTGCGTTTTCCCTGTGCTTGTTGTGTTTTCCCTGTGCTTGTTGTGTTTTCCCTGTGCTTGTTGTTTTCCCTGTGCTTGTTGTTTTCCCTGTGGTTGTTACGTTTTCCCTGTGCTTGTTGCGTTTTCTCTGTGGTTGTTGTTTTCCCTGTGGTTGTTGTTTTCCCTGTGCTTGTTGTTTTCCCTGTGCTTGTTGCGTTTTCCCTGTGCTTGTTGTGTTTTCCCTGTGGTTGTTACGTTTTCCCTGTGCTTGTTGTTTTCCCTGTGCTTGTTGTTTTCCCTGTGCTTGTTGTTTTCCCTGTGCTTGTTGCGTTTTCCCTGTGGTTGTTGTTTTCCCTGTGCTTGTTTCGTTTTCCCTGTGCTTGTTGTTTTCCCTGTGCTTGTTGTTTTCCCTGTGCTTGTTGCGTTTTCCCTGTGGTTGTTGTTTTCCCTGTGCTTGTTGCGTTTTCCCTGTGGTTGTTGTTTTCCCTGTGGTTGTTGTTTTCCCTGTGCTTGTTGTTTTCCCTGTGGCTGTTGCGTTTTCCCTGTGGTTGTTACGTTTTCCCTGTGGTTGTTACGTTTTCCCTGTGCTTGTTGCGTTTTCCCTGTGGTTGTTGTTTTCCCTGTGCTTGTTGCGTTTTCCCTGTGCTTGTTGTTTTCCCTGTGCTTGTTGCGTTTTCCCTGTGCTTGTTGTTTTCCCTGTGCTTGTTGTTTTCCCTGTGCTTGTGTCACAGATGCACTCGTGAGATGGCTGCGCGCTGCTCATTCAAAAAATATAACTTTTGATAATCAAAACAGTTGTGGCATGTGCAGCAGAGATTATTCTGTTTTACATCCTGAAGTGAAATAGGTACATTTATGCTTTCGTTCAAACGCACAGATCACTTTATATATCTTCCCACAGAAACGACTAGTCATTTGAAAACTTGGGTTAATTATTCTCTCCCCCTCCCGCCCAGCTATCACTGTACATTGTGTGTGTGAGTGTATGTGTGCGAGTGTATCTGTGCGCGTGTGTGTGTGTGTGTGCGACCATTGGTGGTACGAGCATGTGTGTCATTGTGTGTTTGTGTGTCAGTGTGTGTCAGTATGTGTGTGTCTGGCTCTTGGTTACATCTGCTCTACAAGGTCACACCTACTGCAAGGGGGAAAAGGAGACACCAATGCTCTAGTCCCCAGGGAGGGGGAGGTGGGTCCACACACACACACACACAGAGATTGTTATGCAGGGTAATTTAGAGTCAATGGATGCAGAATTACCAAGCGGACGCGATGCTTTTGTGATTTTCTCACATCATCCATTTTTATATTCAATAATGTCACATTAAGTGAGCTGCACCTGCTAGGCCAATCTGGTGTTTGAAGCTTTAAGGTTGTTTTCTAAGAGAGAGGGTGTGTGTGTATGTGTGTGTGTGTGTGTGTGTGTGTGTGTGTGTGTGTGTGTGTGTGTGTGTGTGTGTGTGTGTTGTGGGAGGAGATCCGCAGTAGCCGAAGGGAGGGGATAAGCTACAGCGGGAGGAAATAAGCTACAGAGGGAGAAGAAAAGCTACAGAGGGAGGAGATAAGCTACAGAGGGAGGAGATAAGCTACAGAGGGAGGAGATAAGCTACAGAGGGAGGAGATAAGCTACAGAGGGAGGAGATAAGCTACAGAGGGAGGAGATAAGCTACAGAGGGAGGAGATAAGCTACAGCGGGGGAGAAAAGCTACAGCGGGTATGAGATAAGCTACAGCGGGAGGAGATAAGCTACAGAGGGAGGAGATAAGCTACAGCGGGAGGAGATAAGCTACAGCGGGAGGAGAAAAGCTACAGCGGGGGAGAAAAGCTACAGAGGGAGGAGATAAGCTACAGAGGGAGGAGATAAGCTACAGCGGAGGAGAAAAGCTACAGCGGGGGAGAAAAGCTACAGAGGGAGGAGATAAGCTACAGCGGGGGAAAAAGCTACAGAGGGAGGAGATAAGCTACAGCGGGGGAGAAAAAGCTACAGCGGGAGGAGAAAAGCTACAGCGGGAGGAGATAAGCTACAGCGGGTATGAGATAAGCTACAGCGGGAGGAGATAAGCTACAGCGGGAGGAGATAAGCTACAGAGGGAGGAGATAAGCTACAGAGGGAGGAGAAAAGCTACAGCGGGGAGATAAGCTACAGCGGGGGAGAAAAGCTACAGCGGGAGGAGAAAAGCTACAGCGGGAGGAGATAAGCTACAGAGGGAGGAGATAAGCTACAGCGGGAGGAGAAAAGCTACAGAGGGAGGAGATAAGCTACAGAGGGAGGAGATAAGCTACAGCGGGGGAGAAAAGCTACAGCGGGAGGAGAAAAGCTACAGAGGGAGGAGATAAGCTACAGCGGGGGAGAAAAAGCTACAGCGGGAGGAGAAAAGCTACAGCGGGAGGAGATAAGCTACAGCGGGAGGAGAAAAGCTACAGCGGGTATGAGATAAGCTACAGCGGGAGGAGAAAAGCTATAGCGGGAGGAGATAAGCTACAGCGGGAGGAGAAAAGCTACAGCGGGAGGAGATAAGCTACAGAAGGAGGAGATAAGCTACAGAGGGAGGAGATAAGCTACAGAAGGAGGAGATAAGCTACAGAGGGAGGAGATAAGCTACAGCGGGAGGAGAAAAGCTACAGCGGGAGGAGATAAGCTACAGAGGGAGGAGGGGCCTCATATAGGCTACAGTGGGAGGAGAGTTCTCATATAGACTACAGTGGGAGGAGAGGCCTCATGTAAGCTACAGTGGGAGGAGAGGCCTCATATAGGCTACTGTCTGGCCCAACCAAGACCTCAGAGATACATACACACACATGCCTGTACATTTGCATTCTGTATGTGAATGTGTGAGAATATGTTGTGTGTGTGCCACAGTATTGGCATGCCTGCCCTGTGTGTGTGTGTGCATGTGTGTCCATGCATGTGTTTGTTCAGGTCAAGGAAAAATGAGTAGGCCCTCATACACTGTGACATTTTAAATGGAGGAAATGGACCAACTCCATGTTACTCATAATAGTAACTCTATTCAAATACCTTTATTCAGTACTTCTAGGATGGGCAGTATGTAGGTCTGAGTCTGGAAGTGATCAAATAACAGGATAACTGTAACAATGGAAATAACTGTGACAATGGTAATAACGGTAATACGGGTAATAATGGTAATAACGGTAATACGGGTAATAATGGTAATAACGGTAATACGGGTAATAATGGTAATAACGGTACTGCAATAGCTGTAACAACTGTAGTAACTGTGATAACTGTGATAACTGTGACAACTGTAATAGCTGTAATAACTGTGCTAACTGTGATAACTGTAATAACTGCGATAACTGTAGAAGCTGTGACAGCTGTAACAGCTGTAACAACTGTAATAACTGTAATAACTGTAATAACTGTGACAACTGTAACAGCTGTAATAACTGTGCTAGCTGTGATAACTGTAATAACTGTGATAACTGTAGAAACTGTGACAGCTGTAACAGCTGTAACAACTGTAACAACTGTAATAACTGTAATAACTGTGACAACTGTAACAGCTGTAATAACTGTGCTAACTGTGATAACTGTAATAACTGTGATAACTGTAGAAACTGTGATAACTGTGCCAACTGTGATAACTGTGATACTGTAACAACTGTGACAACTGTAATAACTGTAATAACTGTGACAGCTGTAACAGCTGTAACAACTGTAATAACTGTAACAACTGTAATAGCTGTAACAGCTGTAATAACTGTGATAACTGTGACAGCTGTAACAGCTGTAACAACTGTAACAACTGTAACAACTGTAATAACTGTAATAACTGTGACAACTGTAATACCGTGATAACTGTAATAACTGTGACAACTGTGATAACTGTAACAGCTGTAATTACTGTACTGGCTGTAATAACTGTGATAACTTTAATACTGTGATAACTGTGATAACTTTAATACTGTGACAACTGTAATAACTGTAACAACTGTAATAACTGTAACTGTAATAACTGTAATACTGTAATAAGTGTAACAGCTGTAATAATTGTGACAACCGTGATACATGTGACACTGTAATAACTGTAAAAACTGTAATAACTGTGATAACTGTAATACTGTGATCACTGTGTCAACTGTAATAACTGTAACAGCTGTAATTACTGTACCAGCTGTAATACTCCGATAACTGTGACTACTGTAATACTGTGATAACTGTGACAACTGTAATAATTGTAATGCTGCAATAACTGTAACGACTGGAATAACTGTGATATCTGTGATAACTGTAACAGCTGTAAAAACTGTGATAACTGTGATAACTGTGACAACTGTAGTAACTGTGAAAACTGTAATAACTGTAACAACTGTGATAACTGTAATAGATGTAATAACTGTAATAACTGTAATAGCTGTAATAACTGTAATAGCTGTGATAACTGTAATAACTGCGACAGTGGTGATAACTGTGATACTGTAACAGCTGTAATAACTGTACTGGCTGTAATAACTGTGATAACTTTAATACTGTGATAACTGTGAAAACTGTAATACCTGCAATGCTGTGATAACTGTAATACTGTGACAACTCTAATAACTGCAGTAGCTGTAATAGCTGTGATAACTGTGATAACTGTAACAGCTGTAATAACTGTGATAACTGTAATACTGTGATAACTGTGATACTTTGATAACTGTAATACTGTGATAACTGTGATACTGTGATAACTGTGATACTGTGATAA
Source organism: Oncorhynchus tshawytscha (assembly GCF_018296145.1). Taxonomy (NCBI): domain Eukaryota; kingdom Metazoa; phylum Chordata; class Actinopteri; order Salmoniformes; family Salmonidae; genus Oncorhynchus; species Oncorhynchus tshawytscha. Next base: position 14,708,222 of record NC_056436.1, on the reverse strand, counting down.
CTGCAATACTGTGATAACAGTGATACTGTGATAACTGTGATACTGTGATAACTGTAATACTGTGATAATTGTGATACTGTGATAACTGTAGTACTGTGATAACTGTGATAGTGTAATAACTGTAATAACTGTGATACCTGTGGTAGCTATGATAACTGTGATAAAGGCACATTCAGATGGAAATACTAAAAGCATAAGGGCATCCTATCCATTGTCTTCTATGATCTGAACTGGTTCTGAAATGAGTTTGACTCAACTCACAACGAACGCCCTCCCTCTCTCTGTCAGCCAATGTGACAGATGACCTTCACAAGGCAACACTGCAGGTGTGTGTGTCCTTTCTCCCTGTTTGCGAACCCCAATTAAGGGATGATAGAATAATGAAACAAATTACTAGCCTGTCTGGCATCACCCCCATCCTCCATCCTCTCATCTCCCTTTCCTTCCCCTAGACAACAGCATGATGTGACCACTCGGAAATAGAGACCATGACATTACATCATAGAACCAGCAGAAAATGTGAATATTTGTAGCTACTTTTTAAGTATATACCTGCAGTGAAATAGGAGAGCCAGTCAACTTGTGAAATAGGAGAGCCAGTCAACTTGTGAAATAGGAGAGCCAGTCAACTTGTGAAATAGGAGAGCCAGTCAACTTGTGAAATAGGAGAGCCAGTCAACTTGTGAAATAGGAGAGCCAGTCAACTTGTGAAATAGGAGAGCCAGTCAACTTGTGAAATAGGAGAGCCAGTCAACTTGTGAAATAGGAGAGCCAGTCAACTTGTGAAATACGTTAGGAGGTAAAGCAGATCGCATTCTTCACCTATCACATTATGAAGTTACCGTAGTTCCCCAGAACAGTTGAGCCAGTCACGTGTTCGTAAACAGCACAATGGGCAACAGGAGCTGGTGAGTCCAGCTGTGTATTTTGTTGAACTTGCTAGTTAGCTCAGTCAGAGGCAGAATTAATATGGAGATGGGGCACCATATGGTGACAGCTTTCTGCCGTGAGAAGTCACAGCGCGTTTTTTACAGCTACCACTGATATCTTTATTATTATTTATTTTTTTACATTTATTGTAAGAGAAAATCAATTCTGAAAGATATTTTTTTTTAAACTCAGATACACTACAAGTTTTAGCTTTCCTGCATTGCAGGATATTTCTCCTGAAACTGGGTGATCAGATTAAGATCCTACATCTGTTCTACTGTAAACATGTTTAGTAAGGTGAACTGCCGTTCCTCCCTGTGATGACATAGGCTGTTGCGTGCAAATGAGAGGAGAGATGGAGAGAGAGTGAGAGGGAGAGAGAGTGAGAGGGAGAGAGAGTGAGAGAGAAAGAGTGAGAGGGAGAGAGAGTGAGAGGGAGATGGAGAGAGAGTGAGAGGGAGAGAGAAAGAGAGAGAGACAGAGAGAAAGAGAGCGAGAGAAAGAGCGAGAGAGAAAGAGAGAGAGAGTGAGAGAGAAGCATTGTGTTGTAGTGATGCTTCACCAAGGACCAGTGCTAGATGAGGCCAATGTAATCTGCCGCAGGGCTTACACCTGCCCACGCACACAAAGCACACGCATGCACAAACACACAGATAAACTAATGTGCACATTTTAAAGTTTTGTGTATGGCACAATTTTTGACATGAGGAATACTGATGATGAGATTTGTATATGAAATGCATGGGCTCTCTGGCTTTCCCCTCTCACAAGCACACATGCACGAGCGCACACACACAGGCACACACAGGCACACACACGCACAATGACAAAATACAACCCGTCACAAATGAATTATTTCCTCAACAATTTCCTTTCTAAATGTCATGAAACATATTGATGCCCTGGGGGTCACTCTATCCCTGCTACTTTGTGGCATATGAGGTTTCCAGAAACAAGGCCCTACTAATATCTATGGATGCGTCCCAAAATTCTCCCCATTCCCTTTATAGTGCACTACTTTCTAGAGCCCATAGGGTTCTGGTCAACAGGAGTGCACTATAAAGAGAATACTGTAGAGGATCATTTGGGAAACAGACTCCATATGTTCTGGGCCCATAATTAAAAACACCCTTAGGAGCACAGCTGACATTTAGGTGTGTGTGTGTGTGTGTATGTGTGTGTGTGTGTGTGTGTGTGTGTGTGTGTGCGTGTGCGGGAGGCCTCTCCTCTCTACTGTCGAGATCAGTTTGTCACAGGGGTCAGCGATGAGGGGGTTGTTGTTGTTGTGTGTGTGTATGTGTGTGTCAATAGGGACATCAGACAGACAGACAGGGCCCAGGACAGGAGAGGCACAGGGATCTCCAAACATTTAGTAAAATGTGGATGATATGTGAAAAAATGCATGGAAAATGAATGGAAGGCATGGATAAAAGGCATGGAAGGCATGGATAAAAGGCATGGATAAAAGGCATGGAAAATGAATGGAAGGCATGGATAAAAGGCATGGAAGGCATGGATAAAAGGCATGGAAAATGAATGGAAGGCATGGATAAAAGGCATGGAAAATGAATGGAAGGCATGGATAAAAGGCATGGATAAAAGGCATGGATAAAAGGCATGGAAAATGAATGGAAGGCATGGATAAAAGGCATGGAAAATGAATGGAAGGCATGGATAAAAGGCATGGATAAAAGGCATGGATAAAAGACATGGAAAATGAATGGAAGGCATGGATAAAAGGCATGGAAAATGAATGGAAGGCATGGATAAAAGGCATGGATAAAAGGCATGGATAAAAGACATGGATAAAAGGCATGGAAAATGAATGGAAGGCATGGATAAAAGGCATGGATAAAAGGCATGGATAAAAGGCATGGATAAAAGGCATGGAAGGCATGGATAAAAGGCATGGATAAAAGGCATGGAAGGCATGGATATAAGGCATGGATAAAAGGCATGGATAAAAGACATGGATAAAAGGCATGGAAAATGAATGGAAGGCATGGATAAAAGGCATGGATAAAAGGCATGGATAAAAGGCATGGAAGGCATGGATAAAAGGCATGGATAAAAGGCATGGATAAAAGGCATGGATAAAAGGCATGGATAAAAGGCATGGATAAAAGGCATGGATAAAAGGCATGGAAAATGAATGGAAGGCATGGATAAAAGGCATGGATAAAAGGCATGGATAAAAGGCATGGATAAAAGGCATGGATAAAAGGCATGGATAAAAGGCATGGATAAAAGACATGGATAAAAGGCATGGAAAATGAATGGAAGGCATGGATAAAAGGCATGGATAAAAGGCATGGATAAAAGGTATGGATAAAAGGCATGGATAAAAGGCATGGATAAAAGGCATGGATAAAAGACATGGATAAAAGGCATGGAAAATGAATGGAAGGCATGGATAAAAGGCATGGATAAAAGACATGGATAAAAGGCATGGATAAAAGGCATGGATAAAAGACATGGATAAAAGGCATGGATAAAAGGCATGGATAAAAGGCATGGATAAAAGACATGGATAAAAGGCATGGATAAAAGGCATGGATAAAAGGCATGGATAAAAGGCATGGATAAAAGGCATGGATAAAAGGCATGGATAAAAGGCATGGATAAAAGACATGGATAAAAGGCATGGAAAATGAATGGAAGGCATGGATAAAAGGCATGGATAAAAGACATGGATAAAAGGCATGGATAAAAGACATGGATAAAAGGCATGGAAAATGAATGGAAGGCATGGATAAAAGGCATGGATAAAAGGCATGGATAAAAGGCATGGATAAAAGGCATGGATAAAAGACATGGATAAAAGGCATGGAAAATGAATGGAAGGCATGGATAAAAGGCATGGATAAAAGGCATGGATAAAAGGCATGGATAAAAGGCATGGATAAAAGGCATGGAAGGCATGGATAAAAGGCATGGAAAATGAATGGAAGGCATGGATAAAAGGCATGGATAAAAGGCATGGATAAAAGGCATGGATAAAAGGCATGGATAAAAGGCATGGAAGGCATGGATAAAAGGCATGGAAAATGAATGGAAGGCATGGATAAAAGGCATGGATAAAAGGCATGGATAAAAGACATGGATAAAAGGCATGGAAAATGAATGGAAGGCATGGATAAAAGGCATGGATAAAAGGCATGGATAAAAGGTATGGATAAAAGACATGGATAAAAGGCATGGATAAAAGACATGGATAAAAGGCATGGATAAAAGACATGGATAAAAGGCATGGAAAATGAATGGAAGGCATGGATAAAAGGCATGGATAAAAGGCATGGATAAAAGGCATGGAAGGCATGGATAAAAGGCATGGATAAAAGGCATGGAAGGCATGGATAAAAGGCATGGAAGGCATGGATAAAAGGCATGGATAAAAGGCATGGATAAAAGGCATGGAAGGCATGGATAAAAGGCATGGAAAATGAATGGAAGGCATGGATAAAAGACATGGATAAAAGGCATGGATAAAAGGCATGGATAAAAGGCATGGAAAAAAGACATGGATAAAAGACATGGATAAAAGACATGGATAAAAGACATGGATAAAAGACATGGATAAAAGACATGGATAAAAGACATGGATAAAAGACATGGATAAAAGACATGGATAAAAGACATGGATAAAAGACATGGATAAAAGACATGGATAAAAGACATGGATAAAAGACATGGATAAAAGACATGGATAAAAGACATGGATAAAAGACATGGATAAAAGACATGGATAAAAGACATGGATAAAAGACATGGATAAAAGACATGGATAAAAGACATGGATAAAAGACATGGATAAAAGACATGGATAAAAGACATGGATAAAAGACATGGATAAAAGGCATGGATAAAAGGCATGGATAAAAGACATGGATAAAAGACATGGAAAATGAATGATAGTTTTAAAAAAAATGGTGCAGATGTTTTTTGTCTTTTGTCCTAACTGTTGTCTCTTGTCTGTGTTACCATAAAATAAAAGTGCAGATGAACTCCACCAGGAGACAGACAAGAGCGCAGATGAGAGGACATTGTGCTGCTCTGAGTGTTATTAATAATCCAATATTAATTGTTTACTCCATGTGTAACTCTGTGTTGTCTGCTCACACTGCTATGCTTTATCTTGGCCAGGTCGCAGTTGCAAATGAGAACTTGTTCTCAACTAGCCTACCTGGTTAAATAAAGGTGAAATAAATAAATACAATAAAAAAATATGGCTGCCAAGCCAGGTCTACCAGAATCCAGATCCACTCGTTGTCAGATGAACTTTCGCTTCCTCCCGAGTTAACCCAGCATCCCCTCTAGTGCATGGTTTACAGCATGTGTGTGTGTGCATATGTGTGTGTGTATCAGGGGATAGAGTTGCTGTTCTTTATGTACCCATCATATCGATCTGAGTGTTACGCAGGTAATAAGCTGTACCGATGGAGCCAGAGCCACAGCCTGGTTAGTGATGGAGAGCTAAGCTCCCTCGCATCACTGCTGAATCAAAACAAAACAGAGGAAACAAGGATAGAGAGAGAGAGAGAGAGAGAGAGAGAGAGAGGGGGGGAGTGAGAGTGAGAGAGGGGGAGGGGGAGAGGAGAGAAAAAGGGGGAGAGAGAGAGAGAGAGAGTGATCTGCTCCAATAGAGAGATGATGAGCAGACAGACAGAGCCGCCACTCACACAGAGCACAGGGAGAAAAGGAGAGGAGAGGAAAAATGAAGAGGGGAGAAGAGAAGAGAGGGATGGAGAAGAGAAAAAGAGGGATGGAAAGGAAAGGAGTGGAGTAGAGAGCAGAGGAGAGGGATGGAGAGGAAAGGAGTGGAGTAGAGAGCAGAGGAGAGGGATTGAGAGCAAAGGAGTGGAGTAGAGAGCAGAGGAGAGGGATGGAGAGCAAAGGAGTGGAGTAGAGAGCAGAGGAGAGGGATGGAGAGGAAAGGAGTGGAGTAGAGAGCAGAGGAGAGGGATAGAGAGGAGAGAAAAGAGGGATGAAGAGGAGAGGACAGGAGTGGAGGGGAGAAGAGAGGGATGGAGAGGACAGAGGAGGAGAGGGATGGAGAGGAAAGGAGTGGAGTAGAAAGCAGCGGAGAGGGATGGAGAGGAGAGAAAAGAGGGATGAAGAGGAGAGGACAGGAGTGGAGGGGAGAAGAGAGGGATGGAGAGGACAGAGGAGGAGAGGGATGGAGAGGAAAGGAGTGGAGTAGAGAGCAGCGGAGAGGGATGGAGAGGAAAGAAAAGAGGGATGAAGAGGAGAGGACAGGAGTGGAGGGGAGAAGAGAGGGATGGAGAGGACAGGAGTGGAGAGGGGAGAGGAGGAGAGGGATGGAGAGGACAGGAGTGGAGTAGAGAGCAGAGGAGAGGGATGGAGAGGAGAGAAAAGAGGGATGAAGAGGAGAGGACAGGAGTGGAGGGGAGAAGAGAGGGATGGAGAGGACAGGAGTGGAGAGGGGAGAGGAGGAGAGATGCCTTGTAAGCACTAAAGCACTTAAAGAGATGATGTGGATAAAGCCGGTCGTTGCTGGAACTTTTCTTTTCCAAGTTAATGTGCAACATATGCATGGCTGTGGGCACTCTCCACGTCTCCCTCCATCTCTGTATCTCCATATTTCACTCTCTCTCTATGTCCCTCTCTCCCAACCAACCAACCTACCTATCCTCTCTCTCTCCTTCCCCCTATCTCCCCCCTCTCTCCCTCCCTCTTTCCCTCCCAGCAACAGCCACAGTAAAGACAAACAGGGTTTGTTCCTTCTGTCATCTCTGATCAGGTTTATTTTCCAGATGGGTGGTGTCGCCGGACGCTGCCTTCTTTCCTTCCTTCCCTGCTTCGCTGGGGGAGTCATTTGACTTTCAGGCAGTGCCCTCATCTATTACCATGACTGGAACAGAGTGTGGGCTTCTGGGGAGGTACACTCCCCAAACTGCCTTCCCCTCCTCTCTGAGACTAGGCAGTTCCAGTTACATAGAGAGGGATAGACAGAGAAAGAAAGAGGCAGCAGACTTTGCTTTCATCTCTGACAAGAGAAAATGAGGTCTTGATCCCAGAGACCAGGGACCATGATATAAACCAGGGCTATCTCCCAGGAACTGCCATCTGACTTAGAATCCACAGTGGCTCCCTGAATGCTTCATTCAGAGGACTCCTGCCTGGTTGTCTTCAGCAGTGGCAGGGTGGCAGCATCAGAGGTTTGAGCCACAATGGAGGGCCAGTGATCTCTGACATTGTGGCAGGGTCCCCTCTCCCCTTTAAAAGCAAGGGAGAAGGAGGATGACCCCTGATAGCTACTGCTAGCCCTCTCAAATCTCAGAGCTACAATGGACGGAGGCTAGGCTTTGTTCAAGGATCTGTTGCACCTCAAAAGGAATCCTTTATTGCGGGACATGGAGCTGCATGCAGAGGAGAATGGAGGAATAAAGGGAGAGAAAGGGAGAATGGAGGGATGTTTGTGTGTGTTGCCAGGTACTGTTGAGAAGCTTTTTCACCTCTATTACTTCATTATCAGCCAACCTCCTGCTGGTATCTCTACCAATCAAACACACACACACAAGCACACTTGCATTCTGCTGTTTATTATAGAATATGTGTGTAAGGATGTAGAGTAAATGTGTGTGTAAGGCAGGGCTCTTCCTGGATATAAACATGAGAGATGTGACCATGTGATTGGGCAGACAGGCAGATGGATCTAGCATCCTGGAATGTCAACACAGCACAGCTCCTCCCCACTAGGCACAGACGTCATTTCAACAGCTAGTTTTGATTTACAATTGGTCAACTAATGTGAATTCAACATGAAATCATCAAAAAAAATCTCCTTGTCATTGGATTTATGTTAAAAGTTGGGTGAAAGAAATATGAAATTCCCTTTTTGCAAATCCAATCAGTTTTCCACGTTGATTCAAAGTCATCACATTGAATTATTTTGTTGAAATGACATGGAAACAACGTTGATTCAACCAGTTTGTGCCCAGTGGGTCTGTTCATTCCCTCCCTCACCAAAAATCAGCGCTCAAATGAAAAAGGGAAGTAACAAATGAGCAACTGACAACCCAAAATGAAACAGGTGGGGTTTTAAATTGGGTACTGAAATGCATCCATGGGAGGCCAAACACAAAGTTTGAGGCTCTGTTCAACAACCTAAAGCGGAAGTCCTTAACAGAGGTGTAGCTCTTCCAACATCTCGTTTTCCAAACGAAGCACTGGGCCAGCAGCCCTTAAATACAGTGCCTTGCGAAAGTATTCGGCCCCCTTGCACTTTGCGACCTTTTGCCACATTTCAGGCTTCAAACATAAAGATATAAAACTGTATTTTTTTGTGAAGAATCAACAACAAGTGGGACACAATCATGAAGTGGAACGACATTTATTGGATATTTCAAACATTTTTAATAAATCAAAAACTGAAAAATTGGGCGTGCAAAATTATTCAGCCCCCTTAAGTTAATACTTTGTAGCGCCACCTTTTGCTGCGATTACAGCTGTAAGTCGCTTGGGGTATGTCTCTATCAGTTTTGCACATCGAGAGACTGAAATTTTTTCCCATTCCTCCTTGCAAAACAGCTCAGTGAGGTTGGATGGAGAGCATTTGTGAACAGCAGTTTTCAGTTCTTTCCACAGATTCTCGATTGGATTCAGGTCTGGACTTTGACTTGGCCATTCTAACACCTGGATATGTTTATTTTTGAACCATTCTCCATTGTAGATTTTGCTTTATGTTTTGGATCATTGTCTTGTTGGAAGACAAATCTCCATCCCAGTCTCAGGTCTTTTGCAGACTCCATCAGGTTTTCTTCCAGAATGGTCCTGTATTTGGCTCCATCCATCTTCCCATCAATTTTAACCATCTTCCCTGTCCCTGCTGAAGAAAATCAGGCCCAAACCATGATGCTGCCACCACCATGTTTGACAGTGGGGATGGTGTGTTCAGGGTGATGAGCTGTGTTGCTTTTACGCCAAACATAACGTTTTGCAGTGTTGCCAAAAAGTTCCATTTTGGTTTCATCTGACCAGAGCCTTCTTCCACATGTTTGGTGTGTCTCCCAGGTGGCTTGTGGCAAACTTTAAACAACACTTTTTATGGATATCTTTAAGAAATGGCTTTCTTATTGCCACTCTTCCATAAAGGCCAGATTTGTGCAATACACGACTGATTGTTGTCCTATGGACAGAGTCTCCCACCTCAGCTGTAGATCTCTGCAGTTCATCCAGAGTGATCATGGGCCTCTTGGCTGCATCTCTGATCAGTCTTCTCCTTGTATGAGCTGAAAGTTTAGAGGGACGGCCAGGTCTTGGTAGATTTGCAGTGGTCTGATACTCCTTCCATTTCAATATTATCGCTTGCACAGTGCTCCTTGGGATGTTTAAAGCTTGGGAAATCTTTTTGTATCCAAATACGGCTTTAAACTTCTTCACAACAGTATCTCGGACCTGCCTGGTGTGTTCCTTGTTCTTCATGATGCTCTCTGCGCTTTTAACGGACCTCTGAGACTATCACAGTGCAGGTGCATTTATACGGAGACTTGATTACACACAGGTGGATTGTATTTATCATCATTAGTCATTTAGGTCAACATTGGATCATTTAGAGATCCTCACTGAACTTCTGGAGAGAGTTTGCTGCACTGAAAGTAAAGGGGCTGAATAATTTTGCACGCCCAATTTTTCAGTTTTTGATTTGTTAAAAAAGTTTGAAATATCCAATAAATGTTGTTCCACTTCATGATTGTGTCCCACTTGTTGTTGATTCTTCACAAAAAAATACAGTTTTATATCTTTATGTTTGAAGCCTGAAATGTGGCAAAAGGTCGCAAAGTTCAAGGGGGCCGAATACTTTCGCAAGGCACTGTATATGCTGTGCCAGCACAGATGAAACACCTTCTGATTAACGAGGACAACAGGTGCAATACATCCTGACCAATGAGGAGGATTCCAATCACTACTCCACACCCAAAGAAAACAAATCTGGAAATAAAAAAACTAAATTGAGAGAAAAACCAAAGCCTGTAACACTGGTTTAGAGGTGACTTATTGTGTACATAGGGTTATATATATTTGGAAAAATACACTACAGGCTGATCCAACTTGATGTAATGTCCTTATAACAAGTCTAAATGAGGCTCAGTAGTGTGTGTGGCCTCCACGTGTCTGTATGACCTCCCTACAATGCCTGGGCATGCTCCTGATGAGGTGGTGGATGGTCTCCTGAGGGATCTCCTCCCAGACCTGGACTAAAGCATCCGCCAACTCCTGGACAGTCTGTGGTGCAACGTGGCGTTGGTGGATGGAGCGAGACATGATGTCCCAGATGTGCTCAATTGGATTCAGGTCTGGGGAACGGGCGGGCCAGTCCATAGCATCAATGCCTTCCTATTGCAGGAACTGCTGACACACTCCAGCCACATGAGGTCTAGCATTGTCTTGCATTAGGAGGAACCCAGGGCCAACCGCACCAGCATATGGTCTCACAAGGGGTATGAGGATCTCATCTCGGTACCTAATGGCAGTCAGGCTACCTCTGGCGAGCACATGGAGGGCTGTGCGGCCCCCCAAAGAAATGACACCCCACACCATGACTGACCCACCGCCAAACCGGTCATGCTGGAGGATGTTGCAGGCAGCAGAACGTTCTCCACGGCGTCTCCAGACTCTGTCACGTCTGTCACATGTGCTCAGTGTGAACCTGCTTTCATCTGTGAAGAGCACAGGGCGCCAGTGGTGAATTTGCCAATCTTGGTGTTCTCTGGAAAATGCCAAACGTCCTGCACGGTGTTGGGCTGTAAGCACAACCCCAACCTGTGGACATCGGGCCCTCATACCACCCTCATGGAGTCTGTTTCTGACCGTTTGAGCAGACACATGCACATTTGTGGCCTGCTAGAGGTCATTTTGCAGGGCTCTGGCAGTGCTCCTCCTGCTCCTCCTTGCACAAAGGCAGAGGTAGCGGTCCTGCTGCTGGGTTGTTGCCCTCCTACGGCCTCCTCCACGTCTCCTGATCTACTGGCCTGTCTCCTGGTTGCGATTCCATGCTCTGGACACTACGCTGACAGACACAGCAAACCTTCTTGCCACAGCTCGCATTGATGTGCCATCCTGGATGAGCTGCACTACCTGAGCCACTTGTGTGGGTTGTAGACTCCGTCTCATGCTACCACTAGAGTGAAATCACCGCCAGCATTCAAACGTGACCAAAACATCAGCCAGGAAGCATAGGAACTGAGAAGTGGTCTGTGGTCACCACCTGCAGAACCACTCCTTTATTGGGGGTGTCTTGCTAATTGCCTATAATTTCCACCTGATGTCTATTCCATTTGCACAACAGCATGTGAAATTTATTGTCAATCAGTTTTGCTTCCTAAGTGGAGAGTTTGATTTCACAGAAGTGTGATTGACTTGGAGTTACATTGTGTTGTTTAAGTGTTCCCTTTATTTTTTTGAGCAGTGTATATATAAACACACACTACCGTTCAAACGTTTGGGATCACTTAGAAATGTCCTTGTTTTTGAAAGAAAAACATGTTTTTTTTAATCCATTAAATTAACATCAAATTGATCCGAAATACAGTGTAGACATTGTTAATGTTGTAAATGACTATTGTAGCTGGAAACAGCTGATTTTTAATGGAATATCTACATAAACGTACAGGGGCCCATTATCAGCAACCATCACTCCTGTGTTCCAAATGCATGTTGTGTTAGTTAATCCAAGTAAATCATTTTAAAAGGTTAATTGATCATTAGAAAACCCTTTTGCAATTATGCTAGCACAGCTGAAAACTGTTCTGATTAAAGAAGCAATAAAACTGGCCTTCTTTAGACTAGTTGAGATTCTGGAGCATGAGCATTTGTGGGTTCGATTACAGGCTCAAAATGGCCAGAAACAAAGAACCTTCTTCTGAAACTCGTCAGTCTATTCTTGTTCTGAGAAATGAAGGCTATTCCATGCGAGAAATTGCATGCGAGAAACTGAAGATCTCATACAACGCTGTGTACTACTCCCGTCACGGAACAGTGCAAACTGGCTCAACCAGAATAGAAAGACGATTGGGAGGCCCCTGTGCACAACTGAGCAAGAGGGACAAGTACATTAGAGTGTCTAGTTTGAGAAACAGACGCCATGTAAATTGTACATGCAAAACACCAGTCTCAATGTCAACAGTGAAGAGGCGACTCTGGGATGCTGGCCTTATAGGCAGAGTGGCAAAGAAAAAGCTTTATCTCAGGCTGGCCAATAAAAAGAAAATAGCAAGATGGGCAAAAGAACACAGACACCTTTGACATTAAATTTGAACTCTGCCTAGAAGGCCAGCATCCCGGAGTCGCCAGGATGTCCAAACACGAGCTCCTTCAGACTTAATCTGGAACTCTGACATGATGTCCAAACACGAACTCATTCAGACTGAATCTGGAGCTCTGACATGATGTCCAAACACGAGCTCCTTCAGACTGAATCTGGAACTCTGACATGATGTACAAACACAAGCTCCTTCAGACTGAATCTGGAACTCTGATATGATGTCCAAACACAAACTCATTCAGACTGAATCTGGAACTCTGACATGATGTCCAAACACGAGCTCCTTCAGACTGAATCTGGAACTCTGACATGATGTCCAAACACGAGCTCCTTCAGACTGAATCTGGAACTCTGACATGATGTCCAAACACGAGCTCCTTCAGACTGAATCTGGAACTCTGACATGATGTACAAACACAAGCTCCTTCAGACTGAATCTGGAACTCTGATATGATGTCCAAACACAAACTCATTCAGACTGAATCTGGAACTCTGACATGATGTCCAAACACGAGCTCCTTCAGACTGAATCTGGAACTCTGACATGATGTCCAAACACGAGCTCCGTCAGACTGAATCTGGAACTCTGACATGATGTCCAAACACGAGCTCATTCGGACTGAAACTGAGAGACTCCTGAACAACCTCCCGTGCTGCAAATAGTTGCACCGCTTCATCCCAGTTGTTCTCAGACTCAAAGCAGTAAGAACTCAACATAGACTTCAAAGTCTGATTAAATCCCTCAAGAGCACCTTGAGACTCTGTGTGATATGCACCTGGTAACACTCAACTGCTGTAGCACTTGCTTGAATACCTTTGACATTACATTTGAACCTAGGTCAGACTGCACTAACTGCAGAAGCCCAAAAAAGGAAAATAATTTCACAAGTAGCTTAACAATACCAGGAGCCGTGATGTTCCTCAGTGGAATGGCCTCTGGGAAACGAGTGGCAGCACACATGATGATTAATTGCAATTGGATAATACTCCTTGCTTTGGGGAAAGGACCAATACAGCCCACCAGAACCCTGCTGGAAGCAGTTATAGGCTGCAAAGGTGCAATCAGCCCAGCCCAGAGAAACGTATTGAATAACACAGTCGTAAATGGCAAAAAAGACAGTCAAAAAATAAATCAGAAGAAACAAGGTTTTGAAGTGTCTGTCCTATATCTAGGAGATACACTATATATACAAACGTATGTGGACACCCCTTCAAATTAGTGGGTTTGGCTATTTCACCCACACCTGTTCCAGACAGGTGTATAAATTAAGCACACAGCCATGCAATTTCCATAGACAAACATTGGCCTTACTGAAGAGCTCAGTGACTTCCAATGTGGCACTGTCATAAAAGGCCACCTTTCCATGACAAAATTAGTTTTTATCAGTCATGGAAATAAAAATGCTAAAAAAAGTTGGCTCCCTAATCAAAAATAAGTTTTCGTGCAGGTACAACTAGCAAAAAAATAAATTACGATATTGTCAAAATGAGACAATATAGTGTATCATCAAAAATAATATCCAGCTATGTAACTATCAACCCCCCCTCTCACTAATTGGTATATTGGTCCAAGTGTTTTTTTTTCTCTTCCCTTTTCTCGATCTTGTCTCATCGCTGCAAATCCCCAATGGGCTTGGGAGGCGAAGGTCGAGTCATGCGTCCCGCCAAACCGCACTTCTTAACACCCACCCGCTTAACTTGGAAGCCAGCCGTACCAACGTGTCGGAGAACTGACGACCATGGTCAGCCTGCAGGCGCCCGGCACACCACAAGGAGTCGCTTGAGCCCCCCGGCCAAACTCTCCCCTAACCCGGATGACGCTGGGCCAATTGTGCGCAACTCTATGGGACTCCCGATCACGGTGGTTGTGATACAGCCTGGGATCGAACCTGGGTCTGTAGTGATGACTCTAGCACTGCAAGTAACTTAGACTGCTGCACCACTCGGGAGGCCAAGTGGGTTTTTCTTCAAACTCTTCACAGTCCATGGCCTTTTGTTTTACCCTGTGAGTTTAACTTCCCTCTGGTTGTCAGTGATTTTGAACGACTACAACAAATCTGTGACTCAAGATAAGCCCCCATCAGAGGTGAGTAAAAGTAAAGATACCTTCGTTTTTCCCAATTATTAACACCTGTCTGCTGAAACTAGCTCTCAGGTACTCAAAACACAAAACAGTTCCCCAAACCCCACAGACATCTCTAACTTAGTGATAACCGAGATCACACTATTGTGACATATTCCAAACGCTACTTTCAGAACCTATTTCAGTGTAAAGACTTTTGTTGTTTCACTGTATATTGTTTGTTTGTGAAAGGAACACAAATGCTAAACTGTTAGTTTGTATTTCAACATGACTCCATACATGTCAAACAGAATATTGAAAGCACACATACAGTAAAAATGCAAACATACAGTAAATATATTTTGCATATGCAAAGGACGAGAAATAGACCTACTTGTACTACTGTACTTTATGTTAGATGAATTGTATGGAATAGATAAAGAAACTGTCAAATCAAGAAACAAATACTCCATTGTGAAAACAAAATCAATCATGTCTATTGTTTTGGTCCGGTCACAGATGTTCCTCAACATCACAGGCGATATTCTGCTTTGCCAGACAGCGAGGAAATATCTTCTGGAATGACGCATTCATCCCTGACCGGACTCTGCTGGAATGTCACCACAGGCCTCCTCCATTGACTGGAGAAGGGCCATACATTCATGGGGTTTGAGATCATACACCTTCCACAGCCATGCTGAAAACAACTTCTCAATGGGGTTGAGAACATACATTTGCTGCTCAGGATCACCTGGCCCTCTCTGCTCTCGTTGAAAAAGCTTGTCATGTAGGTGTTCAGGAAATTAAGGAGATGGGCAGTGTTGTATGGTCCAAGGGTGGCATGGAGGTGGAGGACCCCATTGTGGCTCATACCGTAGCTGCGCATATGGTGACATTTCTCCCACTCTGGCCAGGTATTTCAATGATGGCGCGTTGACCAATGATTAGGGCTGTTGTGGTGACCGTATTGTTAAACAAATCAAAATATATTTTATATTTGAGATTCTTCAAAGTAGCCACCCTTTTATAATTGATTTTTTGGCTGTGTACAGATACAGTGATCGGTAAACTGCTCTGACAGCTGATGCTTAAAGTTAGAGAGGGAGATATAAGACACCAATACTTATTTTCCACCATAATTTGCAAATAAATTCATTAAAAATCCTACAATGTGATTTCCTGGATTTTTTACTTCTCATTTTGTCTGTCATAGTTGAAGTGTACCTATGATGAAAATTACAGGCCTCTCTCATCTTTTTAAGTGGAAGAACTTGCACAATTGGTGGCTGACTAAATACTTTTTGCCCCACTGTATACAGAGAAAAGAGTCAGCCTGAGATTTGAACCCTGTGGCACCCCCATAGAGACTGCCAGAGGTCCGGACAACAGGCCCGCCGATTTGACACCACACTGAACTCTATCAGAGAAGTAGTTGGTGAACCAGGCGAGGCAGTCATTTGAGAAGCCAAGGCTATTGAGTCTGCTGATAAGAATGCAGTGATTGACAGAGTCGAAAGCCTTCGCCAGATCGATGAAGAAGGCTGCACAGTACTGTCTTTTATCTATGGCGATTATTATATAGTTTAGGACCTTGAGCGTGGCTGAGGTACACCCATGATCAGCTCGGAAACCAGATTGCATAGGGGAGAAGGTACGGTCGGATTCAAAATGGTCGGTGATCAGTTTGTTAATTTGGCTTTTGAAGATTTTATAAAGGCAGGGCAGGATGGATACACAGTTGAAGTCAGAAGTTTACATACACCTTAGCCAAATACATTTAAACTCAGTTTTAATGTAAAAATTCCCTGTCTTAGGTCAGTTAGGATCTATTTTGTGAAGTGCACCAGTCCCTCCTGCAGCAAAGCACCCCCACAACATGATGCTGCCACCCCCGTGCTTCACGGTTGGGATGGTGATCTTCAGCTTGCAAGCCTCCCCCTTTTTCCTCTAAACATAACGATGGTCATTATGGCCAAACAGTTCTATTTTTTCTCATCAGACCAGAGGAAATTTCTCCAAAAAGTACGATCTTTGTCCCCATGTGCAGTTGCAAACCGTAGTCTGGCTTTTTTATGGCGGTTTTGGAGCAGTAGCTTCTTCCTTGCTGATCGGCCTTTCAGGTTATGTTGATGTAGGACTCATTTTACTGTGGATAGTTTTGTACCTGTTTCCTCCAGCATCTTCACAAGGTCCTTTGCTGTTGTTCTGGGATTGATTTGCACTGTGCGCACCAAATTACGTTCATCTCTAGGCAGAACATTGCTTTATTGTAGACAGACTTCTCCCCATTTTAGCTACTACTGCATCAATATGTTATGACCATGACAGTTTACAATCTAGTGTTACTCCAAGCAGTTTAGTCATCTTAACTTGCTCAATTTTCACATTATTTATTACAAGATTTAGTTGAGGTTTAGGGTTTAGTGAGTGTTTTGTTCCAAATACAATGCTTTTACTTTTAGAAATATTTAGGGCTAACTTATTCCTTGCCACCCACTCTGAAACTAACTGCAGCTCTTTGTTGAGTGTTGCAGTCATTTCAGTCGCTGTAGTAGCTGACGTGTATAGTGTTGAGTCATCCGCATATATAGAAACTCTGGCTTTACTCAAAGTCAGTGGCATGTCATTAGTAAAAATTGAAAAAAAGCAAGGGCCTAAATAGCTACCCTGGAGAATTCCTGATTCTAACTGGATTATATTGGAGAGGCTTCCATTAAAAAACACCCTCTGTGTTCTATTAGACAAATAACTCTTTATCCACATTATAACAGGGGGTGTAAAGCCATAACACATACGTTTTTCCAGCAGCAGACTATGATTGATAATGTCAAAAGCTGCACTGAAGTCTAACAAGACATCCCCCACAATAATTTTATCATCAATTTCTCTCAGCCAATCATCAGTCATTTGTGTAAACTTGTTGAATGTCCTTCCCTATAAGCATGCTGAAATTCTGTTGTCAATTTGTTTACTGTAAAATTGTGTTGAATCTGGTCAAACACAATTTTTTCCAGAAGTTTACTAAGAGTTGATAACAGGTTGACTGGTCGGCTATTTGAGCCAGTAAAGGGGGCTTTACTATTCTTGTGTAGCGGAATGACTTTAGCTTCCCTCCAGGCCTGAGGGCACACGCTCTCTAGGAGGCTTAAATTGAAGATGTGGCAAATAGAAGTGTCAATATTGTCTGCTATTATCCTCAGTAATTTTCCCATCTCGATAGTCAGACCCTGGTGCCTTGTCATTGTTGATAGACACCAATCATTTTTTGATCTCTTCCACACTGACTTTACGGAATTAAAAACAAAACAATTCTTGTCTTTCATCATTTGGTCTGATATACTTGGATGTGTAGTGTCAGCGTTTGTTGATGGCATGCCATCCCTAAGTTTGCTAATTTTGCCAATGAAAAAGTAATTAAAGTAGTTTACAATATCAGTGGGCTTTGTGATGAATCAGCCATCTGATTCAATAAAAGAAGGAGCAGAGTTGGCTTTTTTCCCAACGTTTCATTTAAGGTGCCCCAAAGCTTTTTAATATCATTCTTTATATAATATATTTTTGTTTTGTAGTGTAGTGTAGTTTATTTTTAATTTTTATTTAGTTTAGTTACATGATTTTTAAATTTGCAGTATGTTTGCCAATTAGTTGGGATGCCAGACTTAATTGCCATAACCTTTGGCCTCATCATTCTCAACCTTACAATTTTTCAATTCTTCATCAATCCAAGGGGATTTAACAGTTTTTACAGTCATTATCTTAATAGATACGTGCTTATTAGCAACTGGAATAAGTTGTTTCATAAATTCATCAAGTGCATCGTCTGGTTGCTCCTCATTACACACCACAGACCAGCAAATATTCTAAACATCATCAACATATGAATCACTACAAAACTTATTGTATGACCTCATATACACTATATTAGGTCCAGCCTCTGGAACGTTGGTTTTCCTAGATATGGCTACTATATTGTGATCACTTACATCCTATGGATTTGGATACTGCTTTAAAGCAAATATCTGAAGCATTAGTGAAAATATGATCAATACATGTTGATGATTTAATTAATGTGCTGTTGGTAACTACCCTAGTAGGTTGACTGACAACCTGTTCCAGGTTACAGGCACTGGTTACAGTTTGACGTTTTTTCCTGAGTGGGCAGCTTGATGACAGCCAGTCAATATTTCAATCACCCAGAAAATATACTTCTCTGTTGATATCACTTATATTATCAAGCATTTCACACATATTATCCAGGCACTGACTGTTAGCACTTGGCGGGCTATAGCAGCTTCCCACAAGAATGGGCTTTAGGTGAGGCAAATTAACCTGTAGCCATATTACTTAAACAGTATTTAACATTAGATCGTCTCTAAGCTTTACAGGAATGTGGTTCTGAATATAGACAGCAACACCGCCTCCATTGGCATTTCTGTCTTTTCGGTAGATGTTATAATCATGTATCGCTACCACTGTTTCATCAAAGGTATTATTAAAGGGAGTTTCAGAGAGAGTCAGAATATGAATGTTATCTGTTACAAGCAAGTTACTGACTTCATGGACCTTGTTTCTTAGGCTATATGTTAATATGAGCTATTTTTAGCGCTTTTCTGGGTTGCTTGATTGTTTTCAATGCTTTACTGGGAAGCTTATCAGAGGTAGACTTGCTCATGTTATTTACATTAGAGTTGATAGTCTATGGTGAGCTGCATAAAGTGGTCTTCCTACTATTGCACACCGCCTCAGTGCTAACAGTGTAACTCTGGATAAACAGATTTATTCAGTGCAATTCGGGGTACATATACTTACATTGTGTTTACCAATGCCCCTAAGATCATGTACATTTGATGCAGCATTATGATGACTCATTGTCACAATGGTAGGGATTAACTGTGCTGGTCTTGGATCATTTACCAGTCATTGTTTCAATGCAGCCTTGAAACGCGTGGACAGAGTCCAGGAGCCAAGATGATTTGGATGGACTCCGTCATTCCTGTAGAGTATCTTCTGTTTCCAGAAGGTGTCAAAGTTATCAATAAAAGTGACTCGAGCTACAGTAGTCTACAGAGCTACAGTAGTCTTTTAGCCAGATGTGTAATACCGTCTGCTGAATCTTTCACACCGCGGCCCAACGATGGTACTGGACCTGAAATTATTAGCCCTTTTTTGGAGTCTTTTATCCATTTTCAAATGTTCTGAGCTAGCCTTCCTGATGTCGTTTGACCCCACATGGACTACGACAGTGTCAGCTCCCGGCATCCGTGGTAGAACAGTCAGAAGCAGCCTTGCTATGTCCTGTACTCGTCCTCCTGGGTAGCACAGGGTTTTTAGCCTTGGGGACCGAGATATTTCTCACCATAGAGCTGCCTATGATGACAGCTGGTGATGTTGAATGGGCCGGTCTCTCAGGCAGCCTCATGGTCTGTTGAGGCTGGGAGCTCCGAGGATCTGAACCTGAGGTAGAAGCCACCGGAGAGGGAGACAGAGTCGAGGCCGAAGACGCAGATACCTCTGGATCCGATCTTGATTGGGAAGCCACCACGGACGAAGGCAACAGAGCTTCTGGATCAAGGGCGGAAAAGCTGTTTCTGGTCTGTGTCAGTTCAGGGCTCAACATCTCCATGGAGACTCCTGTTGCCAGAGGATGCCTTCTTGGACTTCCATGGCGAGTGACGTACCTCCATGGCTGGTTGGTTGGGTCGAGATCAGCTCCGTTCTCCAGGGAACCAGACCAGAGCGGCGTCTGGCTATTGGGGTGGAAGAAAAAGTAGGTGGGCGTGGGTTCCCCAGTAGCGTAGGTATGTTTACTACCTGATTGCTATGAGTAGCTACTTCGCTCCTGTAGTCTTCCGCAAGCAAGCAGTTTCTACATTGAAAGTCAACGCGGTCCACATTGTCCCGGAACAAAGAAAAGTAAACACAGCTCCTGCAACGTTGGAAATGTTCAATAGCGGCCTCCACCTGAGACCGCCGAGCCAGCTAGGCTAGCTGAGCTTTCGCGTCTCTCCCCCTATATGGAATCTGGCAGGATCACAGGACAGATAGCAGCGCTCACAGTAATTTAGCCCAACAGAGCCGCAGGATTCAAAATAAAATAAAACTATATAAAAACACTGTCAGCTTTTAAACCGAGGTCTATAGTTCAGGTTTCAGCATTCAACAGGTTTCAGTTTTGGCGTTTGACAGCGTTCAACAACAACAAACATACGTCGCACTCTGATGACGTCAGTGTCTCCTGGAGGCCAGGTCATCTGATGCAGCACTCCATCACTCTCCTTCTTAGTCAAATAGCCCTACACAGCCTAGAGGTGTGTTTTGGGTCATTGTCGTGTTGAAAACAAATGATAGTCCCACTAAGCGCAAACCAGGCGGGATGACGTGTCGCTGTAGAATGCAGTGGTAGCCATGCTGGGTGAGTGTGCCTTGAATTCTAAATAAATCACTGACAGTGTCACCAGCAAACAGATGTGTCTGTTATTTGACCTCTGAAGCATTTATTTGGGCTGCAATTTCTGAGGATGTTAACTCTAATGAACTTACCCTCTGCAGCAGATGTAACTCTGGGTCTTCCTTTCATGTGGTGGTCCTCATGAGAGACAGTTTCATCATAGCGCTTGATGGTTTTTGCGACTGCACTTGAAGAAACTTTCAAAGTTCTTGAAATTTTCCGTATTGACTGACCTTCATGTCTTAAAGTAATGATGGACTCTCATTTCTCTTTGCTTATTTGAGCTGTTCTTTCCATAATTTGGACATTGTCACGTGCGCTCCCACTTCGGCCTCTCGGTCACCAGGCTGCTTGTTATGGCGCAAACCTGTCACCATCATTATGCACACCTGCACATCATCAGACTCACCTGGACTCCATCACTTCCCTGATTACCTCCCTATATATGTCACTCCCTTTGGTTTCTTCCCCAGGCATCATTGTTTCAGTTTCATGTCTGTGTGCTGTTAGTGTTTATTGTTTTGTATTATGTTCTGTTTATTATATTAAAACACTTACTCCCTGAACTTCCTGAGGCTCAGCGCACATTGTTACAGAATGACGCTTCACCTAAGGGAAGCATCAGGGAGTGCTTTTTGTTTTTTTTGTTTCGGTGGGATTGACATCGTGTCCGGGAGCCGCTACAGGCTCTCATGCTTCAGACAGATCGTCAGGCTCCATTGCCTACGCCGGTTCGTCAGGCTCTCATGTCTCAGCCGGATTGCCAGACTCTCCTGCTACAGCTGGCTCGTCAGGCTTTCATGCTTCCACAGGCTCATCAGACTCTCATGCCTCAGCCAGATCGCCAGGCTCCCATGCCTCAGCCAGATTGCCAGGCTCCCATGCCTCAGCAAGTCTGTCAGGTTCCCACGCCCCAGCCGGTGACAGGTTCCCGTGCATCATCAGGGGTGACCGGTCTGCTCCTGATCCCCGGGACCGTCCTTCTGGTTGGCGTCCTGCGGCCGGAGCCGTGACTCAGGGAGGGGGTACTGTCACATGTGTGAAATCCATTCCACGTGACTACCTCATGAAGCTGGTTGAGAGAATGCCAAGAGTGTGCAAAGCTATCAAGGCAAAGGGTGGATACTTTGAATAATCTCAAATATAAAATATATATTGATTTGTTTAACACTGTCTTGGTTACTATATGATTCTATATGTGTTATTTCATAGTGTTGATGTCTTCACTATTATTCTACAATGTAGAAAATAGAACAAATAAATTAAAATCCTGGAATGAGTAAGTGTGTCCAAATTTTTGACTGGTACTGTACGTGGTGGTCTTTCAGTTCTACAAAAACTAAATAACCTACAGTTCAGTAAACACTACAGTAATACGGTATACAAGATAAACATGTAACAAGTAGTGTAGCTCCCAACTTCATACAGTAATAAATTAAACATTTACTTCGGTTTTTTTACAGTACGTATTGGAATCTACAGTCTTTACTGTGCTTTATGTTAAACTACTGTCAAGTAGTAAAAGTAGTAGAGCGGTCCAATGTCTGCAGTACAAACCTATTCTCATTTTGGAAGGTCCGGATGATGGATGCTACGGTGAAGCGGCTCAGATTGGGCTGTACTCTCTGTCCAGCCTCTCTCAAGGTCAAACCATGCTTGACCAAATGGTCCACCACAGTCGCCTGAATTTCATCAGAGATTACTCTCCTTGTTGTTGTTCTACCTCCATCCCCACCTCTACCTCTTTCTGCCAAGTAAAATGTCAAAGTATTTACTATACATCAAATTCCTCACATTAAGCAAACCAAATGGCACCATTCTTGTTTTTTAAAATGTATGACAGACATAGGCACACGCCAACACTCAGACATAATTTACAAACACATTATTTGTGTTTAGTGAGTCCGCCAGATAAGAGTCCGTTGGGATGACATTATGTAATATCGATAGATGTGTGAATTGGATCATATTCCTGTCCTGCCTGAGCCTTCGAATTGTAACAAGTACTTTTAGGTGTCAGGGAAAATATATGTGAGTTAAAAGTATATTATTTTCTTTAGGAATGTAATGGAGTAAAATTTGTCAAAAATATAAATAGTAAAGATATCCCAAAAACCAACAAAAGTAGATACTTCAAAGTATTTTTACACCACTGCCCCCCCTTTTTGTTATGTCCCCCCCAAAACAAACCCTCAACATGAAAAGCGAAGTAACCACTGGCAACCCAAAACTGAACAGGTGGGGTTTTAAATTAGCTACTGAAATGCATCCATGGGGGGCCTACTGAGCACTGGCCAACTCCAGTTGGGTCTTAAAAGATCCCCACCATGGACACCCACTGGATTTGATATCCGACTAACTCAAAGAACCAACTACGGAAAGGGAGTGAAAATAAAAGTGAGGATAACCCAACTAGGGAAAACAGAAAGATAAAGTCCCTGTTCAACATCCTAACACAGACACTCTAAACAGAGGTGTTGCTCTTCCACCATCTCTTTTTCCAACTGAAGCACTGGGCCACTTAAATACCTTCTGACTAACGAGGACAACAGGTGCAACTTATCCTGACCAAATAGGATGATTCCAATCAGTACGTCATAACCAAAGCGAACCAACCTGGAAATTGAAAACAAAATTGAGAGAAAATCCAAAGCCTGTAACACTGGTTTTAGAGGTGACTTATTGTGTACATAGGGTTGTATATATTGTTTGGTGTATATTTATTATCATGTGTCCATTGCTTTTACTATATACTGAAGAATAAAGAGTCTACTCTATAGTCCCTATCGGCAGTCCAGGCGGAGGAGCTAATGCTAGCCCTGTGTTCTTCATCTCCCTAGTCCCGTGTTCTTCATCTCCCTAGTCCCACACAAGCGCTAAATCAGTATACTAACCATCCTACAACAGTCCATCCTCTCCCTATTCCCTTGTCCCTACCCACAGCCCAGGCAAGGTGCAGGAACTAACTAACTCTGCAGCCCAGGTGCAGGAACTAACTAACACTGCAGCTCAGGTGCAGGAACTAAATAACTCTGCAGCTCAGGTGCAGGAACTAAATAACTCTACAGCTCATGTGCAGGAACTAACTAACTCTGCAATCCAGGTGCAGGAACTAACTAACTCTGCAGCCCAGGTACAGGAACTAACTAACACTGCAGCCCAGGTGCAGGAACTAACTAACTCTATAGCTCAGGTGCAGGAACTAACTAACTCTGCAGCCCAGGTGCAGGAACTAACTAACTATGTAGCCCAGGTGCAGGAACTAACTAACTCTGCAGCTCAGGTGCCGGAACTAACTAACTCTGCAGCCCAGGTGCAGGAACTAACTAACTCTATAGCTAAGGTGAAGGAACTAACAAACTCTGCAGCCCAGGTGCAGGAACTAACAAACTCTGCAGCCAAGGTGCAGGAACTAACTAACTCTACAGCTAAGGTGCAGGAACTAACTAACTCTACAGCTAAGGTGCAGGAACGAACCACCTCTGCAGCCCAGGTGCAGGAACTAACTAACTATGCAGCCCAGGTGCAGGAACTAACTAACTCTGCAGCCCAGGTGCAGGAACTAACTAACTCTACAGCTAAGGTGCAGGAACGAACCACCTCTGCAGCCCAGGTGCAGGAACTAACTAACTCTACAGCTAAGGTGCAGGAACTAACTAATACTGCAGCCCAGGTGCAGGAACTAACTAACTATGCAGCCCAGGTGCAGGAACTAACTAACTCTGCAGCCCAGGTGCAGGAACTAACTAATACTGCAGCCCAGGTGCAGGAACTAACTAACTCTGCAGCCCAGGTGCAGGAACTAACTAACTCTGCAGCCCAGGTGCAGGAACTAACTAACTCTGCAGCCCAGGTGCTTGAGTCACTCTACCACAGCCAAACCTTCACCTATTCCCTTAATCCCCACACACACGCCCTAGCACCTCGTCCCTACTCTATCCACGTCCCCTCCCTAGTCTCTATCCTATCCTGCACACACACATGGGCACGCACACACACACACACACACACACACACACACACACACACACACACACACACACACACACACACACACACAGGAAAAATAAGGTGGATAGAGCCCTGCCTTACAGACTCATCCTGAGCTAAATAATGTTTGTGTGCAGCTGGTAGGCTATACACAGCAAGCTGTGGGGGGGTTTATATTGATAAACAACTGTCTGAACACAGAGAGGAGAGAACAGAGAACAGCTTGGTCTCTCGCTGGGATATTACAGGTGCTGAAGTACATGGTGATGCTCATTCAGTGTTGTGTTACAGAACATATGGGCGCTATGCTGACAACCACTTACTGCATTTAATCAGTCAGCCATATACGGCATATCATACTGTTTAATCAGTCAGCCAAACATATCATACTGTATAATCAGTCAGCCATACACAGCATATCATACTGTTTAATCAGTCAGCCATACACAGCATATCATACTGTTTAATCAGTCAGCCATACACAACATATCATACTGTTTAATTAGTCAACCATACACAACATATCATACTGGTAGCTAAGGGCATACTATATGGGGATGAATTCTATACAATGAGTCCGACTCAACATGATAGAGATGATGTTGGTGTGAAGACTGTAGACACGTGTTTAGAAAGATGGAGAAATACCATAGAGCTAGTCTTGAAGACACATGATAGAGATGATGTTGGTGTGATGGAGTGAAAGATGGAGAAATACCATAGAGCTAGTCTTGAAGACACATGATAGAGATGATGTTGGTGTGATGGAGTGAAAGATGGAGAAATACCATAGAGCTAGTCTTGAAGACACATGATAGAGATGACGTTGGTGTGATGGAGTGAAAGATGGAGAAATACCATAGAGCTAGTCTTGAAGACACATGATAGAGATGACGTTGGTGTGATGGAGTGAAAGATGGAGAAATACCATAGAGCTAGTCTTGAAGACACATGATAGAGATGATGTTGGTGTGATGGAGTGAAAGATGGAGAAATACCATAGAGCTAGTCTTGAAGACAAATGATAGAGATGATGTTGGTGTGATGGAGTGAAAGATGGAGAAATACCATAGAGCTAGTCTTGAAGACACATGATAGAGATGACGTTGGTGTGATGGAGTGAAAGATGGAGAAATACCATAGAGCTAGTCTTGAAGACACATGATAGAGATGATGTTGGTGTGATAGAGTGAAAGATGGAGAAATACCATAGAGCTAGTCTTGAAGACACATGATAGAGAACATAGAATGGTACAGATGTAGGATCTTCATTTGAGCCAGTTTGCAACTTCAGGAAATCCTGCAGCAACAGGAAATGTGAATTATTATGTAGATTATAATCAATGGACATGTCTTGTAGGGGTTGATACATTTAATGTTAGGGCAAATCAAGTCTAAAATGTTAAAGTGGAAAATGCACACTTTAGAAGCCTTTTCAAACCTAGAATATACTAAAAGTGAGCATTTCCTGCTGTGCAGGAAAA
Source organism: Oncorhynchus tshawytscha (assembly GCF_018296145.1). Taxonomy (NCBI): domain Eukaryota; kingdom Metazoa; phylum Chordata; class Actinopteri; order Salmoniformes; family Salmonidae; genus Oncorhynchus; species Oncorhynchus tshawytscha. The sequence goes on along the minus strand of NC_056436.1, from coordinate 14,682,024 downwards.
TTCTCATTAAAAAAGAGAGATATAGAGCGAGAGAGTGAGAGAGGTAATCCTAACAACAATACGTTTGGCTGACTATCCATGGACCTCCAGAAATGTTTACTCAATGCAGTTCTGGTGCTGCGGACGTGGCTTCAATCATCAGTTAGAAGATGAGGCCATTGAGCGCAAACTTGAGAGTTGTGAAAATATTTTGCAACTTCCGGTGCACGTTTACTGTGAACACTGAGGCTGTACCCGCTTTAAGTTAGTTTTAACAGTGGTCAAGTACGCTACTGTGGCTATTTGATCATAATGTAGGTCTATCAGAGTGGCCTACCATAAAAAAAGAGAAAATGCATTCCATAACATTTTAACAGCTGTTCTATCATTCAGTCTACAGTAGCAGCCAATGTGCGGTGTTCAATGTAGGCCTACATATTTAACTCGGCAAGTCCGTTATAAACAAATTCTTATTTACAATGATGGCCTAGGAACAGTGGGTTAACTGCCTTGTTCAGGGGCAGAACGACAGATCTTACTCTGTTAGCTTAGGGATTCAATCTAGCAACCTTTCGGTTAGGCTAGCTGCCCCTACATGAGACTTTTGAAAAAATATGCAGGGCTTGACATGAACCTGTTTAACTACTTGTCCTTCAGACAAGGAGGTGACTGAAAATGTTGTTGTGTTGTTTGATGCAAGATACCACTTTACAAAATAAAATGTATCATTATTCCCATACCATTATTACAGAGAATCAGACACTTGGATACTTAGCTTATTCAAGCTTGTCTCAAAATACAACACTGCCCCTTTAAGACAAAAAAAAAGGCCCTTTACCTGACTCGCTTTCAAAGATAGAAATGCACACGTTTTGTGTTCTTGTAAGAAGGAATCACTCCCCCATTGCAGACTACACGTTATCTATAACTAGGCTAACAACTCACTAACTAGCAAAGGATATGAACAAATGTGTACACGTCGCTACATCTCACTTTGATCTCAAAACAAACGCATCTACTCACAACCACTCATGCTGTAAAAACAGTCCAGTTGAAAGTGAATGGCACAGATCCATATATGCCACGAGGGGTGTGGTATAAGGCCAATATACCACTGCTACGGGCTGTTCTTAGGCAGGACCTGGATCCAGCCCTCAGCCGTGGAATATTGGCCATATACCACAAACCCCCGAGGTGCCTTATTGCCATTATAAACTGGTTACCAATGTAATTAGAGCATACCCGTGGTATACAGTGTGATATACCACGGTTGTCAGCCAATCAGCATTCAGGGATCGAACCACCCAGTTTATAATCGCATATAGGCCTACTGCAGCTCTGATTGGTTATGACGCACCGGTCTGTGTAGAGTACAGGCTTAAGTCGTGCCTGTCAATGTAATAGAATCCTACTCCCATGCATTCTGCTTACAACAAAATCTCATGCATAGTTTGTTTTGTTTTGGTATGTTGCATTGAAAGTGGCTTGAATATTGCCTTTATTTGATCACAATTCCCACTGTAAAGGGAAACGTTGACATTGTTAACTAATGGGGAAAACTCTAGGAAGTTGCATAAAGTTCAATCTCGTGCTTCTCTGCGCATGTTGATATTTCTTCTGCATGGCAGTCCCAGGGGAGCTGCACACCCGCGCTCAGCTTAGAGGGAACATTGATGACAACCGACTCACAGCTAGCAGGCGGTCTAATATTCTACAACCTGCTGGCAGGTTTGTCGCATCTGCATTTGTCAGTACGGAAACCCCTCGTGTGTGTGTGTCTGTGTCTGTGTGTGTGTTCAGACTCACTAAACCAGATGCTTTTTCATCTGTGGACTCCCTGTGTTGAGAGAAGTTGCCAAGCAACACTGTCCACACCACAATGTTGCTAACATACACATTTCTCAGAACTACATCTAGAGGATTAAGATCAATAAATAAATACTAGGAATCCTAAACCGAGAGAGAGAGAGAGGGCGAGAGAGAGAGAGAAAGAGAAAGAGAGAGAGAGAAAGAGAAAGAGAAAGAGAAAGAGAGAGAGAGAGAAAGAGAAAGAGAGAGAGCGAGAGAAGTATGATGAAAAAACTTGGCAGTCACAGTGTTTAGAAAACAGTTTCAATTCAGACAGTTCAGTTTCTTAAAACCTCTTAAGGATCTGACCCTTTTTTTCCAGTTTTCGCCTAAATTCACTTACCCAAATCTAACTGCCTGTAGCTCAGGACCTGAAGCAAGGATATGCAAGTCCTTGATACCATTTGAAATGAAACTTTTTGAAGTTTGTGGTATTCTGAAATTAATGTCGGAGAATATAACACATTAGATCTGGATAAAGATAATACAAAGAATTTTTTTTTTTTTCATCATCTTTGAAACGCAAGAGAAAGGTCACAATGTACTATTCCAGGTTAGGCACAATTACAGATTTTGGCTACTAGATGGCAGCAGTGTATGTAAAAAGTTTTAAACAGATCCAATGAACCATTGCATTTCTGTTCAAAATGTTGTATAAAGTCTGCCCAAATGTGCCTAACTGGTTTATTAATACATTTTCAAGTCCATAACTGTGCACTCTCCTCAAACAATAGCATGGTATTATTTCACTATAATAGCTACTGTAAATTGCAGTTAGATGAACAAGAATTTAAGATTTCTTCCCATATCAGATATGTCTATGTCCTGGAAAATGTTCTTGTTACTTACAACCTCATGCTAATCACATTAGCCTACGTTAGCTCAACTGTCCCGCGGGGCAGACACTGATCCTGTAGAGGTTAAAATGTGCCTCAGATCAAAGCTGTGAGATTTTCGAAACTGAAAAATTCCATGAACTTGTACTGATACGAATGTCCACATACTTCCAGTCAGAAAAGGCTGATTCATTCTATTTCAACCAGAGACAAACTGTTTATCTCATGATGTTCTCTCCAACTATTTGGACATGATCCTTCGCTTGTTGGCTAGCACATGACACATGTTCTAATTTACCTCTCTGGTATTGAAAACGCTGTAAACACTTACTGGAATTGTCCGATTGAATAAAGTCTAAACAATTCAGTGACATGTTATCATGTATAAATGGCACTATTTTTTCAAAGTTGATGAAGTATTACAAGAGAGTTAGTACTGCTGAGGGAAAAGACACTACGTGTCGCACGCACGCACACACACACACACACACACACACACACACACACACACACACACACACACACACACACACACACACACACACACACACACACACACACACACACACCATCTGCTTTCCTCCAGTAAACCTATGTTCAAGAGCCAAGTGCTCTTCACTCTCACATCTGAGAATCTCACCCCCACACACAGACCGTTTATTCCCTACTCTCAGCACCTACACACACAGACCGTTTATTCCCTACTCTCAGGACCTACACACAGACCCTTTATTCCCTACTCTCAGCACCTACACACACAGACCCTTTATTCCCTCATCACAGCACCTACACACACAGACCGTTTATTCCCTACTCTCAGCACCTACACACAGACCGTTTATTCCCTACTCTCAGCACCTACACACACAGACCGTTTATTCCCTACTCTCAGCACCTACACACAGACCCTTTATTCCCTACTCTCAGCACCTACACACAGACCATTTATTCCCTACTCTCAGCACCTACACACAGACCCTTTATTCCCTACTCTCAGCACCTACACACAGACCCTTTATTCCCTACTCTCAGCACCTACACACAGACCCTTTATTCCCTCATCTCAGCACCTACACACACAGACCCTTTATTCCCTACTCTCAGCACCTACACACAGACCCTTTATTCCCTATTCTCAGCACCTACACACACAGACCCTTTATTCCCTACTCTCAGCACCTACACACACAGACCCTTTATTCCCTATTCTCAGCACCTACACAAAGACCCTTTATTCCCTACTCTCAGCACCTACACACACAGACCCTTTATTCCCTATTCTCAGCACCTACACACAGACCCTTTATTCCCTATTCTCAGCACCTACACACAGACCCTTTATTCCCTATTCTCAGCACCTACACACATACCCTTTATTCCCTACTCTCAGCACCTACACACAGACCCTTTATTCCCTACTCTCAGCACCTACACACAGACCCTTTAATCCCTACTCTCAGCACCTACACACAGACCCTTTATTCCCTACTCTCAGCACCTACACACACATTTTTTTTGTAGCTGATTGTACAAACTTTGTCATTCAATATGTGGTTCAATAATTTGTGTAATGTGACACCCTGTAATTTGTGTAAAGGTTATGTCGTAATAATGTCCTACCCTCTCCCCCCAAACGTCCTACTAATGTACTGGGTCTGAATAATCCCTCCTAACCCTGGGTAACTTTGGATAGAGGACAGGGACAAGCTTGAGGACGGAGATGGCAACTGTATCTCAACACATGTTGTAGTAATGATGTGTGTACAGGGTCGGTGTGTGTGTGTTGATATAATGGTGTGTCTATGGGGACAGGGATGGTGTGTGTTGATATAATGGTGTGTCTATGGGGACGGGGATGGGGTGTGTGTGTTGTTATAATGGTGTGTCTATGGGGACGGGGATGGGGTGGGTGTGTTGTTATAATGGTGTGTCTATGGGGACGGGGATGGTGTGTGTTTTTATAATGGTGTGTCTATGGGGACGGGGATGGGGCGTGAGTGTTGTTATAATGGTGTGTCTATGGGGACGGGGATGGTGAGTGTTGATATAATGGTGTGTCTATGGGGACGGGGATGGTGAGTGTTGTTATAATGGTGTGTCTATGGGGACGGGGATGGTGTGTGTTGATATAATGGTGTGTCTATGGGGACGGGGATGGGGCGTGAGTGTTGTTATAATGGTGTGTCTATGGGGACGGGGATGGTGAGTGTTGATATAATGGTGTGTCTATGGGGACGGGGATGGTGAGTGTTGTTATAATGGTGTGTCTATGGGGACGGGGATGGTGTGTGTTGATATAATGGTGTGTCTATGGGGACGGGGATGGGGCGTGAGTGTTGTTATAATGGTGTGTCTATGGGGACGGGGATGGGGTGTGTTGATATAATGGTGTGTCTATGGGGACGGGGATGGGCTTGAGTGTTGTTATAATGGTGTGTCTATGGGGACGGGGATGGTGAGTGTTGTTATAATGGTGTGTCTATGGGGAGGGGATGGGGTGTGTTGTTATAATGATGTGTCTATGGGGACGGGGATGGGGTGTGTTGTTATAATGGTGTGTCTATGGGGACGGGGATGGGGTTTGTTGATATAATGGTGTGTCTATGGGGAGGGGGATGGTGTGTGTTGTTATAATGGTGTGTCTATGGGGACGGGGATGGGGTTTGTTGTTATAATGGTGTGTCTATGGGGATGGGGATGGTGTTTGAGTGTTGTTATAATGGTGTGTCTATAGGGACGGGGATGGTGAGTGTTGTTATAATGGTGTGTCTATGGGGACGGGGATGGTGAGTGTTGATATAATGGTGTGTCTATGGGGACGGGGATGGGGTGTGTTGATATAATGGTGTGTCTATGGGGACGGGGATGGGGCGTGAGTGTTGTTATAATGGTGTGTCTATGGGGACGGGGATGGGGTGTGTTGATATAATGGTGTGTCTATGGGGACGGGGATGGGCGTGAGTGATGTTATAATGGTGTGTCTATGGGGACGGGGATGGTGAATGTTGTTATAATGGTGTGTCTATGGGGACGGGGATGGTGAGTGTTGATATAATGGTGTGTCTATGGGGACGGGGATGGGGTGTGTTGATATAATGGTGTGTCTATGGGGACGGGGATGGGGCGTGAGTGTTGTTATAATGGTGTGTCTATGGGGACGGGGATGGGGTGTGTTGATATAATGGTGTGTCTATGGGGACGGGGATGGGCGTGAGTGATGTTATAATGGTGTGTCTATGGGGACGGGGATGGTGAGTGTTGATATAATGGTGTGTCTATGGGGACGGGGATGGGGTGTGTTGATATAATGGTGTGTCTATGGGGACGGGGATGGGGCGTGAGTGTTGTTATAATGGTGTGTCTATGGGGACGGGGATGGGGTGTGTTGATATAATGGTGTGTCTATGGGGACGGGGATGGGCGTGAGTGATGTTATAATGGTGTGTCTATGGGGACGGGGATGGGGTGTGTTGATATAATGGTGTGTCTATGGGGACGGGGATGGGCTTGAGTGTTGTTATAATGGTGTGTCTATGGGGACGGGGATGGTGAGTGTTGATATAATGGTGTGTCTATGGGGACGGGGATGGGCGTGAGTGTTGTTATAATGGTGTGTCTATGGGGACGGGGATGGTGAGTGTTGATATAATGATGTGTCTATGGGGACGGGGATGGAGCGTGAGTGTTGTTGCTGCTGCTGCAGTCATTCTCCAGTTGGCTCAGTGAAAGATGCCTGAAAGATGAGCTGCATTTTGGCTGCTGTCTGTTTCTCTTTCTAAACCATTCTGCTTGAATTGGTACAATGTTTCTGACTGGCTAGGAGTGATGCTGTAAGGCTCTCTGTCTGTCTGTCTGTCTGTCTGTCTGTCTGTCTGTCTGTCTGTCTGTCTGTCTGTCTGTCTGTCTGTCTGTCTGTCTGTCTGTCTGTCTGTCTGTCTGTCTGTCTGTCTGTCTGTCTGTCTGTCTGTCTGTCTGTCTGTCTGTCTGTCTGTCTGTCTGTCTGTCTGTCTGTCTGTCTGTCTGTCTGTCTGTCTGTCTGTCTGTCTGTCTGTCTCCTTGTGGTCACAGCAATGCTGCTCATTAGTGAGGGGACTACCTAAACTAGAGTAATACTGGTCAGGACAGGACAACACAGCAGTGACAGCAAAGGCGTGTTCTGCCCAGCCCGGCTACATTCAGCCCAGTTTATCTCAGTTCCGCCCATCCAAGCCTGCTCAATACACAAATGTCACATAGCCAGTAAAATTGTATAAACTACTGTGCAGCTGAGTTCTACAGCCCAATAAGAAAACCCAGATTTTACATGGTCACAAGCACACACAGGAAGCTAATAAACAACCATAAAGTTGCCTCCCGGGTGGCGCAGTGGTCTAAGGCACTGCATCGCAGTGCTAGCTGTGCCACCAGAGACTCTGGGTTCAAGCCCAGGCTCTGCTGCAGCTGGCCACGACCGGGAGGTCCATGGGGCAATGCACAAATGGCACAAGGACTGCGACTCCTGTGGCGGGCCAGGCGCAGTGCACGCTGACCAGGTTGCTAGGTGTATGGTGTTTCCTCCGACACATTGGTGCTTCCGGGTTGGATGCGCGCTGTGTTAAGAAGCAGTGCAGCTTGGTTGGGTTGTGTTTCAGAGGACGCATGGCTCACGACCTTAGTCTCTCTCGAGCCCGTATGTAACTACTAACAAATGGATACCACATTTTTGGGGAGAAAAGGGGGGTAAAAAAACAATAGGTTGGTGGCACCTTAATTGGGGAGGATGGGCTTGTGGTAATGGCTGGAGTGGAATGTTATCAAATACATCCAACACATAGTTTGATGCCATTCCATTCAATCAGTTTCAGCCATTATCATGAGCCGTCCTCCCCTCAGAAGCCTCCACTGGCCCAAATGATGATCTGTCCTTTACCTTCTGATCAAACATCCGTCTTAGTCCAACCATCCCATACCCTGAAAGTATCCTCCATCCTAAAGGTGCTTACCTTTTTTTAGAAGCCTCACAGAATCCTCACTTGGGAATTCAGAGAACAACTTCTTCCTGTAAAAAAAAGATTAGGAAAGAAAATGATATTAACCACCATGATTTAGTCAGCGAGAACAAAGGTTTAAGACTTGAGTCATTTGTCATTTCCTTCAAGGTTATTTATCAAGCCAGGAGAGTGAGTGTGTGTGTGCGCGTGTGTGCGTATGTACGTGTGTGTGTGAGTGAGTGAGTGAGTGAGTGAGTGAGTGAGTGAGTGAGTGAGTGAGTGAGTGAGTGAGTGTGTGTTAGGTAGGGCTGTGGTGGTCATGAAATTTTGTCAGTCAGTGATTGTCATGCAAATAACTGCTGGTCTAATGGTAATTGACCATTCATTAAGAAAACATGTTTGGCATCTTCCACGCATAGCCTACCAGCCCCCGATGCAGACCTTTGGAACATCTACATTTAAAAATAAAAATGAATAAATCCATTTAATATAACCTATAACCATCACAATAAATCCATTATTAATTTTAGACAGGTCTAAAGAAACACGATATGAAGAAAATGTAGCTTATGTCAGAAGAACAGAAAAGCATATTCTGAGTTGTCCTTATGTTAGGCCCTGATCTGGCTATGCCATATGGCTGTGGGCTACACTAGTTCATTAAGCAGATAATATTTGCTCATAATTCCGGTGGCATTATTTGTATATTATTTTATATTAAGAAGAACACAATTGAACATAGCTGAATAAAATAAAAATGATATTTTCTCCAAATGATTTCCGAGGTAGCGCACATGCTTCTATTCTGTGTTGAGAGGTTGACAAAGCAACAGGTCTTTTTCGACATGCTTCATTTAGAGTTATTTATTCAACTTTAGTTGTGATAAAAACGTCAGGCTATATGTTTCGATATTTTTTGTACATTCTAAGGCTGTATGATGCGACTCTAGTGATGATTTGAAAAATGTTACATGAAAGGCATGAGTTCTGTTCTGTTTCTTGCGCAGGCTGCACACACTTCATCAGTCTCTCATTCACTATCTGAAAGCACTTGATAATATTCTCACTCATCAGACTATTCTCAATTTAATCTAGTCTTACATATAACCTGCCAAGGTAAAAATCTGTCGTTCCGCCCCTGAACAAGGCAGTTAACCCACTGTTCCTAGGCCGTCATTGAAAATAAGATTTTTTTCTTAACTGACTTGCCTAGTTAAATAAAGGTCAAATAAAAAATAGAAATAAAAATATACACTTGAGTTTACAAAACATAAGGAACACCGTCCTAATATTGAGACTCACTCAGCAATAAATCCAGCAGCAGGATAAAGCTGGGATCCTCTTCTAAATAGACCGTGTTTCACTAGGCTCTGTAGGCTGTGCTCTCCAACTGTGTTTCAGCGGTCCAAGGCCAAAAGGCTACATTTAGAGTTTTTATACCACCTGACCAAAACATATAGGCCTATAGGCTACATTTAGAGTTATTATACCACCTGACCAAAACATATAGGCCTATAGGCTACATTTAGAGTTATTATACCACCTGACCAAAACATAGCATATGGGCTACATTTAGAGTTATTATACCACCTGATCAAAACATAGGCTATGGGCTACATTTAGAGTTATTATACCACCTGATCAAAACATAGCATATGGGCTACATTTAGAGTTATTATACCACCTGATCAAAACATAGGCTATGGGCTAGGCTTACATGAAACATGTGACTATGATTGGGAAAAGAAAAGGCATGCACTTTTTCTTGCCTTAGTCTGCACACACTGGGCATCATTCACAAGTGACAATATTCTCACCCATCAGACTATTCTCAATTTAATCTTGTCTTTACATATACTAAATAATATACATTACCAGTCAAAAGTTTGGACCTACTCATTCAAGGGCTTTTCTTTATTTTTACTATTTTCTATATTGCAGAAGTGACGACATCAAAAGTATTAAATGACACATATGGAATCACGTAGTAACCAAAAAAGAATTAAATGACACATATGGAATCACGTAGTAACCAAAAAAGAATTAAATGACACATATGGAATCACGTAGTAACCAAAAAAGAATTAAATGACACATATGGAATCACGTAGTAACCAAAAAAGAATTAAATGACACATATGGAATCACGTAGTAACCAAAAAATAATTAAATGACACATATGGAATCACGTAGTAACCAAAAAATAATTAAATGACACATATGGAATCACGTAGTAACCAAAAAAGAATTAAATGACACATATGGAATCACGTAGTAACCAAAAAAGAATTAAACACCAAAAGTGTTAAACTGTCACGTTCGTCATAATGATGAGACCAAGGCGCAGCGTGTGTAGATTTCCACATATTTTAATAAACTGAAACTCACTAAACAAAACAACAAAGAACAACCGAAACGTGAAGTTATACAAAATAATGCTGACAGGCAACTACACATCGTCAAGATCCCACACCAGAAAGTGGGGGGAAAAAGGCCTGCCTAAATATGATCCCCAATCAGAGACAACTATAAACAGCTGTCTCTGATTGGGAACCATATCAGGCCAACATAGACATACAAAACCCCTAGACATACAAAAACCGAGAGTACCCATCATAGTCATACACTGACCTAACCAAAATATATATAAACAGAGATATCTAAGGTCAGGGCGTGACATAAACAAATCTAGATATATTTTATACTATAGATTCTTCAAAGTAGCCACCCTTTGCGTGCATGTGTGTGTGTATTCAGCTTCAGACCCTCCCTGGCTGCACATCCATCCCATAATCCATGGTGACGGCTTAGAGCAGTGACACCCACACTCTCCTGCTGCCGTGGCGACAGGGCCAGGCCCAGGATGGATGGAAGCATCAGATGTAATTGGAGCCCATTAAGCAAGACTCGATCCCCAATGAATGATGCACACACACACACACACACACACACGCTCAAACGCACATGCACGTATGCAAGCGTGCACACACAAGCGCGCACACACGCATGTATAAAGAAACACACACACACAGGCCCACAAGCACACACCCTCACACTCACAAAGGCCCACCCACACAATCACGGGCAGGCAAACAACGAATGCAAAACACACACACAGTTCGAGCAACCAAGGAATGCCGCAGCAGGCTGCTCTGAAATGACCTTGGCTGGTGGATCTAGTCGCAGAGATTCATTTCAACTTCCATTATCAGGAAAATGGTTCTAAGTTTACATTTAAGGCTTCCTATCTAAACCACACCACTCTAAATGACTTTGCCGATCAATAATTGCACATTTTCTTTTCAACGTGGCTTTTCCCCTGAAAAACATACAAGCTTCCAAAAACAAATTGCGCTCACAATCTTCTGCGATCACAACTCTAATTTCCCCCAGAGCAGCGAGCGCTACCGTATAATTCCGTGCCTTACCTAGAAAAACAAAGGAATTCATAATGCAGGCTCATTGAGGTCCAAGGGAATTGGGTTAGGGAGTTGAGACACACAAACACACACACACCCCAAGCACAACAACACAAATTGAGAGGTGAAGGAGAAAGACCAGAGATGTGTCTTTGTTTATTAAAAGAGCCTCATATAGAACAAATAAACACAACACACCTCGGCAGCAGCTGGCTCGGCAGCAGCTGGCTCAGCAGCGCTGGTTTCAATACTTCAACAGAGAGCTTTAGCTGGAAGGGAGGCAGTAGAAATGTAGCTTTCTCAGAAATCAATCCTAATTATCCTGGCTTCTGAAACCATAATGTGTTACAGGCAACCAATCCGACCTCAGGATAGAAAACAGATCACAGGAGGCTGCTAAGGGGAGGACAGCTCATAATAATGGAATGGAGCAAATGGAATGACATCAAACACCTGGAAACCATGGAAACCATGAGTCTGATGTATTTGATACCATTCCACTGATTCTGCTCCATTACCACAAGCCTGTTGTTGGTACTTAAGGTGAGACCAACCTCCTGTGAAACAGATAGATAACCAATCGACCTGTGGACTTCCCTGAGAAATGCAACAACGTACATTCAGGGTAATGAATTGGCAGGAATCTCAATTGAAAGTGTTTTTTAGTCGAGGAAACGGTTTACAGCTGTAGGATCCTAATTTGGTCAGTTTAGTTGCTGAGAATTTTCCTGCACCGCAGGAGGTTTAAAAAGGCTTCTACTGTTTGTAATTTCCACTTTGAAATGTCAGACTTGATTTTCTCTAACAAAAAATATATCAACCACGACAAAAATATCCATTCATTATAATACACACAATAATTCACATGTCCTGTTGCTGCAGGATTATTGTCCTGCTGTAGCAAACTGACTCAAATTAAGATCCGTATAGAGAGACGTATAGCAGCATAGATAGGCTTCTCCACTAAGGGCATCCCTAGTCTTTTCTCCCAGCCTCTCTATATCCATGTATTTCTACAGGCCAACGTTCAGAGACATGCTGCCAGGTCTACCACTCACTAGTCCTCCTGTAGCCACAGTAGACCATTCTATTAGCTCACTAATCCACATCAAAGAAACTAAGCCTTTCAATGTGTGTGTGTGTGTGTGTGTGTGTGTGTACGATAGCTGTGGGCTACTAATGAATTATCCTACAGTTAGGCTATACTGAGGTTACTTCTGTTTGCTTCATTATACAATACACTCTACTGTACAGTATGGTACTGAATAAATCAAATATCCTAGTTGAACATTGATTGATTGTGTTGTCTTGCAGTCAATAAAGGGCTTACGCTTACCAAGCTACTGTTGTGTGTGAGGCACGTGGGATTACTTCCTGTATAGTGTGATTCACCAGCCAACAACGTTGTCATCAAACAATGTGGTCCTACTTTAATATTTGAGAAAGTCAAGAAAAGCAGAAAGTCAGAATAGGAAGTCCAAGTCATACTGGAATCAGAACATTGCGACAAATCCTCAGTAACTCTGAGGGAGGGGCCTGGGGAGATTGCCTCTACTTTCATTGGTCATCAGTGACAGGAAATGAGGCCAAAGGTGAGGACATGGATCAGGTGACCCAGCTCCAGAGACACAGCTGGGATGGCCTTTCCGACAGTGACTGCAGCTGGGGACTGGCACCTCATCTAACAGAGAGTGTGTGTGTGTGTGTGTGTGTGTGTGTGTGTGTGTGTGTGTGTGTGTGTGTGTGTGTGTGTGTGTGTGTGTGTGTGTGTGTGTGTGTGTGTGTGTGTGTGTGTGTGTGTGTAATGTATGGGCCAAGTATCATACATGCAGTGTATTCTATTCTCAGAGCTCAGGACTGTGCTGGTTATGCTGCTCTCTCTAACACACAAACACGTCCGCACACACACCCCTCTCCTCTCTTTGGAGAGACAGGCACAGATGGGTGTTTCTGGATGGATGATCCTCCTGGAGGGGTCAAAAGCTGCAGGGAGGGAAATGTTGGCAGGGCTGGCTGTGTGTGTGTGTTTGTTTGTTTGTTTGTGTGCCACCTCACCTCTGCTCTCAGCCACCTCTTCTCTTCCTCCTCTCTCTCCCCCACCTCTTCTCTGCCTCTTCTCTCTCTCCCCCACCTCTTCAATGCCTCCCCTCTTTCTATCTCTCCACCACCTCTTCTCTGCCTCCCCCCCACCACCTCTTCTCTGCCTCCCCCCACCTCTACTGTCTCCTCTCTCTCCTCCACCTCTTCTCTGTCTCCTCTCTCTCCCCACCTCTTCTCTGTCTCCTCTCTCTCCCCCACTTCTTCTCTGTCTCCTCTCTCTCCCCCACCTCTTCTCTGCCTCCTCTCTCTCCCCAACCTCACCTCTGCCTCCTCTCTCTTCCCAACCTCACCTCTGCCTCTTCTCTCTCCCCAACCTCACCTCTGCCTCCTCTCTCTTCCCAACCTCACCTCTGCCTCTTCTCTCTCCCCAAACTCACCTCTTCCTCCTCTCTCTCCCCAACCTCTCACCTCTGCCTCCTCTCTCTTCCCAACCTCACCTCTGCCTCCTCTCTCTTCCCAACCTCACCTCTGCCTCCTCTCTCTCCCCAACCTCACCTCTGCCTCCTCTCTCTTCCCAACCTCACCTCTGCCTCCTCTCTCTCCCCAACCTCACCTCTGCCTCCTCTCTCTCCCCAACTCTTCTCTGCCTCCTCTCTCTCCACCACCTCTTCTCTGCCTCCTCTCTCCACCACCTCTTCTCTGCCCCCTCTCTCTCCCCAACCTCTTCTCTTCCTCCTCTCTCTCCCCCACCTCTTTTCTGCCTCCTCTCTCTCCCCAACCTCACCTCTGCCTCCTCTCTCTTCCCAACCTCACCTCTGCCTCCTCTCTCTCCCCAACCTCTTCTCTGCCTCCTCTCTCTCCCCCCACCTCTTCTCTGCCTCCTCTCTCTCCCCCAACCTCACCTCTCTCTCCCCCACCTCTTCTCTGCCTCCTCTCTCCCCAACCTCACCTCTCTCCCCCACCTCTTCTCTTCCTCCTCTCCCTCCCCACCTCACCTCTCTCTCCCCCACCTCTTCTCTGCCTCCTCTCCCTCCCCCCACCTCACCTATGCCTCCTCTCCCCCACCTCACCTCTCTCTCCCCCACCTCTTCTCTGCATCCTCTCTGTCCGCCACCTCACCTCTCTCTCCCCCACCTCTTTTCTTCCTCCTCTCTCTCCTAACCTCTTCTCTGCCTCCTCTCTCTCCCCCAACCTCACCTCTCTCCCCCACCAGTCTTCTCTGCCTCCTCTCTCCCCAACCTCACCTCCCTCTCCCCCACCTCTTTTCTGCCTCCTCTCTCCCCAACCTCACCTCTCTCTCCCCATCTCTTCTCTGCCTCCTCTCCCTCCCCCACCTCACCTATGCCATCTCTCCCTCCCCCACCTCACCTCTCTCTCTCCCCCACCTCTTCTCTGTCTCATCTCTCTCACCCACCTCTTCTCTGCCTCTTCTCTCTCTCCCCCACCTCTTCTCTGCCTCCCCTCTCTCCCCAACCTCAACTCTCTCTCCCCCACCTCTTCTCTGCCTCCTCTCCCTCCCCCACCTCACCTATGCCTCCTCTCCCTCCCCCACCTCACCTCTCTCTCTCCCCCACCTCTTCTCTGCCTCCTCTCTCTCCCCCCAACCTCACCTCTCTCTCCCCCACCTCCTCTCTCCCCAACCTCACCTCTCCCCCACCTCTTCTCTTCTTCCTCTCCCTCCCCCACCTCACCTCTCTCTCCCCCACCTCTTCTCTGCCTCCTCTCCCTCCCCCACCTCATCTATGCCTCCTCTCCCTCCCCCCCCTCACCTCTCTCTCTCCCCCACCTCACTCTGCATCCTCTCTGTCCCCCACCTCACCTCTCTCTCCCCCACCTCTTTTCTGCCTCCTCTCTCTCCCTAACCTCTTCTCTGCCTCCTCTCTCTCCCCAACCTCACCTCTCTCCCCCACCAGTATTCTCTGCCTCTTCTCTCCCCAACCTCACCTCCCTCTCCCCCACCTCTTTTCTGCCTCCTCTCTCTCTCCCCAACCTCTTCTCTGCCTCCTCTCTCTCTCCCCAACCTCACCTCTGCCTCCTCTCTCTCCCCCAACCTCACCTCTGCCTCCTCTCTCTTCCCAACCTCACCTCTCCCTCCTCTCTCCCCCAACCTCTTCTCTGCCTCCCTTCTCTCCCCAACCTCACCTCTCTCCCCCACCAGTCTTCTCTGCCTCCTCTCTCCCCAACCTCACCTCCCTCTCCCCCACCTCTTTTCTGCCTCCTCTCTCTCCCCAACCTCTTCTCTGCCTCCTCTCTCTCCCCAACCTCACCTCTGCCTCCTCTCTCTCCCCAACCTCTTCTCTGCCTCCTCTCTCTTCCCAAACTCTTCTCTGCCTCCTCTCTCTTCCCAAACTCTTCTCTGCCTCCTCTCTCCCCCACCTCTTCTCTGCCTCCTCTCTCTCCCCCAACCTCACCTCTCTCTCCCCCACCTCTTCTCTGCCTCCTCTCTCCCCAACCTCACCCTTCTCTCCCCCACCTCTTCTCTTCCTCCTCTCTCTCCCCAACCTCACCTCTGCCTCCTCTCTCTCCCCAACCTCACCTCTGCCTCCTCTCTCTTCCCAACCTCACCTCTGCCTCCTCACTCTCCCCAACCTCTTCTCTGCCCACTCTCTCTTCCCAAACTCTTCTCTGCCTCCTCTCTCCCCACCTCTTCTCTGCCTCCTCTCTCTCCCCAACCTCACCTCTCTCTACCCCACCTCTTCTCTGCCTCCTCTCTCCCCAACCTCACCTCTCTCTCCCCCACCTCTTTTCTGCCTCCTCTCTCCCCAACCTCACCTCTAATTCCTCTCTCTCCCCAACCTCACCTCTGCCTCCTCTCTCTCCCCAACCTCACCTCTGCCTCCTCTCTCTCCCCAACCTCTTCTCTGCCTCCTCTCTCTTCCCAAACTCTTCTCTGCCTCCTCTCTCCCCACCTCTTCTCTGCCTCCTCTCTCTCCCCAACCTCACCTCTCTCTCCCCCCACCTCTTCTCTGCCTCCTCTCTCTCCCCCACCTCTTCTCTGCCTCTTCTCTCTCTCCCCCACCTCTTCTCTGCCTGCTCTCCCTCCCCCACCCTCACCTATGCCTCCTCTCCTCTCCCTCCCCCACCTCACCTCTCTCTCTCCCCCACCTCTTCTCTGCATCCTCTGTCCCCCACCTCACCTCTCTCTCCCCCACCTCTTTTCTGCCTCCTCTCTCCCCCCCACCTCTTTTCTGCCTCCTCTCTCTCCCCAACCTCTTTTCTGCCTCCTCTCTCTCCCCCACCTCTCTCTCCTCAACCTCACCTCTCTCTCCCCCACCTCTTTTCTTCCTCCTCTCTCTCCCCCACCTGTTCTCTGCCTCCTCTCTCCCCAACCTCACCTCTCTCTCCCCACCTCTTCTCTGCCTGCTCTCTCTCCCCCACCTCACTTCTCTCTCCCCCACCTCTTCTCTGCATCCTCTCTGTCACCCACCTCATCTCTCTCTCCCCCACCTCACCTCTGCTCTCCCCCACCTCTTCTCTGTCTCCTCTCTCCCCCACATTTTCTCTGCCTCCTCTCTCTCCCCAACCTCTTCTCTGCCTCCTCTCTCTCCACCACCTCTCCTCTGCCTCCTCCCCCGCACCTCTTCTCTGCCTCCTCCCCCCACCTCTTTTCTGCCTCCTCTCTCCCCAACCTCACCTCTCTCTCCCCAACCTCTTCTCTGCCTGCTCTCTCTCCCCACCTCACTTCTCTCTCCCCCACCTCTTCTCTGCTCCTCTCTCTTCCCAAACTCTTCTCTGCCTCCTCTCTCTTCCCAAACTCTTCTCTGCCTCCTCTCTCCCCCACCTCTTCTCTGCCTCCTCTCTCTCCCTAACCTCTTCTCTGCCTCCTCTCTCTCCCCAACCTCACCTCTCTCCCCCACCAGTCTTCACTGCCTCCTCTCTCCCCAACCTCACCTCTCTCAGCCCCCACCTCTTCTCTGCCTCCTCTCTCACCCCAACCTCACCTCTATCCACCACCAGTCTTCTCTGCCTCCTCTCTCCCCAACCTCACCTCACTCTCCCCCACCTCTTTTCTGCCTCCTCTCTCTCCCCAACCTCACCTCTGCCTCCTCTCTCTCCCCAACCTCACCTCTGCCTCCTCTCTCTTCCCAAACTCTTCTCTGCCTCCTCTCTCCCCACCTCTTCTCTGCCTCCTCTCTCTCCCCAACCTCACCTCTCTCTACCCCACCTCTTCTCTGCCTCCTCTCTCCCCAACCTCACCTCTCTCTCCCCCACCTCTTTTCTGCCTCCTCTCTCTCCCCAACCTCTTCTCTATCTCCTCTCTCTCCCCAACCTCACCTCTGCCTCCTCTCTCTTCCCAACCTCACCTCTGCCTCCTCTCTCTCCCCAACCTCTTCTCTGCCTCCTCTCTCTTCCCAAACTCTTCTCTGCCTCCTCTCTCTTCCCAAACTCTTCTCTGCCTCCTCTCTCTTCCCAAACTCTTCTCTGCCTCTTCTCTCCCCACCTCACCTATGCCTCCTCTCCCTCCCCCACCTCACCTCTCTCTCTCCCCCACCTCTTCTCTGCATCCTCTCTGTCCCCGACCTCACATCTCTCTCCCCCACCTCTTTTCTGCCTCCTCTCTCTCCCCAACCTCTTCTCTATCTCCTCTCTCTCCCCAACCTCACCTCTGCCACCTCTCTCTTCCCAACCTCACCTCTGCCTCCTCTCTCTCCCCAACCTCTTCTCTGCCTCCTCTCTCTTCCCAAACTCTTCTCTGCCTCCTCTCTCTTCCCAAACTCTTCTCTGCCTCCTCTCTCCCCCACCTCTTCTCTGCCTCCTCTCTCTCCCCCATCTCTTCTCTGCCTCCTCTCCCTCCCCCACCTCACCTATGCCTCCTCTCCCTCCCCCACCTCACCTCTCTCTCTCCCCCACCTCTTCTCTGCATCCTCTCTGTCCCCCACCTCACCTCTCTCTCCCCCACCTCTTTTCTGCCTCCTCTCTCTCCCTAACCTCTTCCCTGCCTCCTCTCTCTCCCCAACCTCACCTCTCTCCCCCACCAGTCTTCTCTGCCTCCTCTCTCCCCAACCTCACCTCCCTCTCCCCCACCTCTTTTCTGCCTCCTCTCTCTCCCCAACCTCTTCTCTGCCTCCTCTCTCTCCCCAACCTCACCTCTGCCTCCTCTCTCTCCCCAACCTCACCTCTGCCTCCTCTCTCTTCTCAACCTCATCTCTGCCTCCTCTCTCTCTCTCCCACCTCTTCTCTGCATCCTCTCTGTCCCCCACCTCAACTCTCCCTCCCCCACCTCTTTTCTGCCTCCTCTCTCTCCCCCACCTCCCCTCTCTCTCTCCCCACCTCTTCTCTGCATCCTCTCTGTCCCCCACCTCAACTCTCTCTACCCCATCTCTTTTCTGCCTCCTCTCTCTCCCTACCCTCTTCTCTGCCTCCTCTCTCCCCCCAACCTCACCTCCCTTTCCCCCACCTCTTCTCTGTCTCCTCTCTCTCCCCCACCTCTTCTCTGTCTCCTCTCCCTCCCCCACCTCACCTCTCTCTCCCCCACCTCACCACTCTCTCCCCCACCTCTTCTCTGCATCCTCTCTGTCCCCCACATTATCTCTCTCCCCAACCTCACCTCTCTCTCCCCCACCTCTTTTCTGCCTCCTCTCTCTCCCCAACCTCTTGACTCCTCCTCTCTCTCCTCCACCTCAACTCTCTCTCCCCACCTCTTTTCTGCCTCCTCGCTCTCCCCCACCTCTTTTCTTCTTCCTCTCTCTCCACCACCTCTTCTCTGCCTCCTCTCTCTCCCCAACCTCACCTATCTCTCCCCACCTCTTCTCTGCATCCTCTCTGTCCCCCACCTTATCTCTCTCTCCCCACCTCAGCTCTGTTCTCCCCCCACCTCTTCTCTGTCTCCTCTCTCTCCCCCACCTCACCTCTGTCTCCTCTCCCCCACACCTCTTCTCTGCCTCCTCTCTCCCCAACCTCACCCCTGGCTCCTCTCTCTCCCCAACCTCACCTCTGCCTCCTCTCTCTCCCCAATCTCACCTCTGCCTCCTCTCTCTCCAACCTCACCTCTGCCTCCTCTCTCTTCCCAACCTCACCTCTGCCTCCTCTCTCTCCCCAACCTCTTCTCTGCCTCCTCTCTCCACCACCTTTTCTCTGCCTCCTCTCTCTCCCCACCTCTTCTCTGCCTCCTCTCTCTCCCCCACCTCTTCTGTCTCCTCTCTCTCCCCCCACCTCTTCTCTGCCTCCTCTCTCTCCCCAACCTCACCTCTGCCTCCTCTCTCTCCCCCAACCTCACCTACTCTGCCTCCTCTCTCTTCCCAACCTCACCTCTGCCTCCTCTCTCTCCCCAACCTCTTCTCTGCCTCCTCTCTCTTCCCAAACTCTTCTCTGCCTCCTCTCTTTCCCCCACCTCTTATGTCTCCTCTCTCTCCCCCACCTCTTCTCTGTCTCTTCTCTCTCCCCAACCTCACCTCTGCCTCCTCTCTCTCCCCCAACCTCACCTCTGCCTCCTCTCTCTTCCCAACCTCACCTCTGCCTCCTCTCTCTCCCCAACCTCTTCTCTGCCTCCTCTCTCTTCCCAAACTCTTCTCTGCCTCCTCTTTTTCCCCCACCTCTTATGTCTCCTCTCTCTCCCCCCACCTCTTCTCTGTCTCTTCTCTCTCCCCCAACCTCACCTCTGCCTCCTCTCTCTCCCCCAACCTCACCTCTGCCTCCTCTCTCTTCCCAACCTCACCTCTGCCTCCTCTCTCTCCCCAACCTCTTCTCTGCCTCCTCTCTCTTCCCAACCTCACCTCTGCCTCCTCTCTCTCCCCCACCTCTTCTCTGTCTCCTCTCTCCCCAACCTCACCTCTCTAAACCCACACCTCTTCTCTGCCTCCTCTCCCTCCCCCACCTCACCTCTGCCTCCTCTCTCTTCCCAACCTCACCTCTGCCGCCTCTATCTCTCCCCCACCTCTTCTCTGCCTCCTCTCTCCCCAACCTCACCTCTCTAAACCCACACCTCTTCTCTGCCTCCTCTCCCTCCCCCACCTCACCTCTGCCTCCTCTCCCTCCTCCACCTCACCTATGCCTCCTCTCCCTCCCACACCTCACCTCTCTCTCTCTCCCCCACCTCTTCTCTGCATCCTCTCTGTCCCCCACCTTATCTCTCCCCAACCTCTCCTCTCTCTCCCCCACCTCTTCTCTGACTCCTCTCCCTCTCCCTCCCCCACCTCACCTCTGCCTCCTCTCCCTCCCCCACCTCATCTCTCTCCCCCCACCTCACCCCTGCTCTCCCCCACCCTCATCTCTCTCTCCCCCACCTCTTCTCTGCTCTCCCCACCTCTTCTCTGCCTTCTCTCTTCCCCCAACCTCACCTCTGCCTCCCCTCTCCCCCACCTCTTCTCTGCCTCCTCTCTCTCCCCCACCTCTTCTCTGCCTACTCTCTCTCCCCAACCTCACCTCTCTCTCCCCCACCTCTTTTCATGCTTCCTCTCTCTCCACAGCCTCACATCTCTCACCCAACCTCTTCTCTGAATCCTCTCTCTCCCCACCTCTTCTGTCTCCTCTCTCTCCCCCACCTCTTCTCTGCCTCCTCTCTCTCCCCAACCTCGTCTGCCTCCTCTCTCTCCCCAACCTCTTTTCTTCCTCCTCTCTCTCCTCAACCTCACCTCTCTCTCCCCACCTCTTCTCTGCCTCCTCTCTCTCCCCAACATCACCACTCTCTCCCCCACCTCTTCTCTACCACCTCTCTCTCCCCAACCTCACCTCTCACCCCACCTCTTCTCTGCCTCCTCTCTCTCCCCAACCTCTTCTCTGCCTCCTCTCCCTCCCATCTCTTCTCTGCCTCCTCTCCCCCACCACCTCTTCTCTGCCTCCTCTCTCTCCCCAACCTCTTCTATGCCTCCTCTCCCCCATCTCTTCTCTGCCTCCTCTCCCCCCACCTCTTCTCTGCCTCCTCTCTCTCCCCAACCTCACCTCTCTCCCCCACCTCTTTTCTGCCTCCTCTCTCTCCTCAACCTCCCTCTCTCTCCCCACCTCTTCTCTGCATCCTCTCTCCCCCAACCTCACCTCTGCCTCCTCTCTCCCCAACCTCTTCTCTGCCTCCTCTCTCTCCCCAACCTCACCTCTCTCCCCACCTCTTTTCTGCCTCCTCTCTCCCTAACCTCTTCTCTGCCGCCTCTCTCTCCCCAACCTCACCTCTCTCCCCCACCTCTTCTCTGCCTCCTCTCTCTCCCCCACCTCACCTATTCCTCCTCTCTCTCCCCTACCTCTTCTCTGTATCCTCTCTGTCCCCCACCTTATCTCTCTCTCCCCCACCTCACCTCTCTCCCCATCTCTTTTCTGCCACCTCTCTCTCCCCACCTCTTGTCTTCCTCCTCTCTCTCCCCAACCTCACCTCTCTCTCCCCCACCTCTTCTGTGCCTCCTCTCTCTCCCCCACCTCTTCTCTGAATCCTCTGTCCCCCACCTCATCGCTCTCTCCCCCACCTCACCTCTGCTCTCCCCCACCTCATCTCTCTCTCCCCCACCTCACCTCTGCTCTCCCCCACCTCACCTCTGCTCTCCCCACCTCATCTCTCTCTCCCCACCTCATCTCTCCCCCTCACCTCTGCTCTCCCCCACCTTCTCTGCCTCCTCTCTTCCCCCACCTCTTCTCTGCCTCCTCTCTCTCCCCAACCTCACCTCTCTCTCCCCCACCTCTTCTGTGCCTCCTCTCTCTCCCCACCTCTTCTCTGAATCCTCTGTCCCCCACCTCATCGCTCTCTCCCCCACCTCACCTCTGCTCTCCCCCACCTCATCTCTCTCTCCCCCACCTCACCTCTGCTCTCCCCCACCTCATCTCTCTCTCCCCCACCTCATCTCTCTCTCCCCAACCTCACCTCTCTCTCCCACACCTCTTCTCTGCCTCCTCTCTCCCCCTTCTCACCTCTCTCTCCTCCACCTCACCTCTCTCTCCCCCACCTCACCTCTCTCTCCCCCACCTTTTCTCTGCCTCCTCTCTTTCCCAACCTCACCTCTGCCTCCTCTCTCTCCCCAACCTCTTTTCTGCCTCCTCTCTCTCCCCAACCTCTTTTCTGCCTCCTCTCTCTCCCCAACCTCACCTCCCTCTCCCACACCTCTTCTCTGCCTCCTCTTTCTCCCCCACCTCACCTCTCTCTCCCCCACCTCACCTCTCTCTCCCCCACCTCTAGAGGGAGAGGAGAGAGGTAGAGAGAGAGGGAGGATAGAGGGAGAGGATAGAGAAAGAAAGTGAGGATAGAGGGAGGAGAGGGAGGTTAGAGGGAGAGAGGAAGGATAGAGGGAGAGGATAGCAGGAGGAGGGGGAGGATAGAGGATAGAGGGAGAGGATAGAGCAGGCCTGGGCAAAAAGCAGGCCTGGGTTGTCTTAGCTCTCCTGATCAACACCTGCGATTGCTTTATGCTTCTCTCTAATGTCACTATGCCTTGTCTACTGCTGTCTTGGCTAGTTTTTATTGCTTTATTTCACTGTAGAGCCCTCAGTCCCGCTCAAAATGCCTTAGATAGCTCTTTTGTCCCACTCCACACACATGCAGAAACCTCACCTATATGCCTTGAATCTATTTTACCACGCCCACAAATCTGCTCCTTTTATTCTCTGTCCCCAACGCACTAGACGACCAGTTCTTATAGGCTTTAGCTGTACCCTTATCCTCCTCTGTTCCTCTGGTGATGTAGAGGTTAACCCAGGCCCTGTAGCCTCCAGTTCCACTCTTATTTCCCAGGCGCTATCATTTGTTGACTTCTGTAACCGTAAAAGCTTTGGTTTCATGCATGTTAACATCAGAAGCCTCCTCACTAAGTTTTTTTTCTCACTGCTTTAGCACACTCTGCCAACCCTGATGTCCTAGCCGTGTCTGAATCCTGGCTTAGGAAGGCCACCAAAAATTCTGAAATTTCTATCCCCAACTATAACATTTTCCGCCAAGATAGAATTGCCAAAAGGGGTGGAGTTGCAATCTACTGCAGAGATAGCATGCAGAGTTCTGTCTTACTATCCAGGTCTGTGCCCAAACAGTTCGAGCTTCTACTTTTAAGAATCCACCTTTCCAGAAATAAGTCTCACTGTTGCTGCTTGTTACAGACCCCCCTCAGCCCCCAGCCCCCAGCTGCGCCCTGGACACCATATGTGAATTAATTGCCCCCCATTTATCTTCAGAGTTTGTACTGCTCGGTGACCTAAACTGGGATATGCTTAACACCCCGGTCGTCCTACAATCTAAGATACATGACCTCAATCTCACCCAAATGATCATGGAACCTACCAGGTACAACCCCAAATATGTAAACTCAGGCACCCTCATAGATATCATCCTGACCAACATGCCCTCTAAATTTTATTTATTTATCCATTATTTTACCAGGTAAATTGACTGAGAACACGTTCTCATTTGCAGCAACGACCTGGGGAATAGTTACAGGAGAGAGGAGGGGGATGAATGAGCCAATTGTAAACTGGGGATTATTAGGTGACCGTGATGGTACGAGGGCCAGATTGGGAATTTAGCCAGGACACCGGAGTTCAGTGCCACGGGATCTTTAATGACCCCAGAGAGTCAGGACACCTTAATGTCCCATCCGTAAGACGGCACCCTACACAGGGCAGTGTCCCCAATCACTGCCCTGGGGCATTGGGATATTTTTTTAGACCAGAGGAAAGAGTGCCTCCTAATGGCCCTCCAACACCACTTCCATCCAGGAACTGACCAGGACCAACCCTGCTTAGCTTCAGAAAAAAGC
The DNA here is from genome assembly GCF_018296145.1 of Oncorhynchus tshawytscha. Classification (NCBI taxonomy): domain Eukaryota; kingdom Metazoa; phylum Chordata; class Actinopteri; order Salmoniformes; family Salmonidae; genus Oncorhynchus; species Oncorhynchus tshawytscha. The sequence continues at coordinate 14,658,271 of NC_056436.1, read as the reverse complement.
CAGCAGTGGTATGCAGGGTGGTATGCTGCTGGCAATAACACAATAATAATAATAATAATAATAATAATAATAACACAATAATACACCTCTGCTGTCTTCAACCAGCATCTCAGCGATCACTGCCTCATTGCCTGCATCCGTAATGGGTCCGCGGTCAAACGACCACCCCTCATCACAGTCAAAAGCTCCCTAAAACACTTCAGCGAGCAGGCCTTTCTAATCAACCTGGCCCGGGTATCCTGGAAAGATATTGACCTCATCCCGTCAGTAGAGGATGCCTGGTTATTCTTTAAAAGTGATTTCCTCACCATCTTAAATAAGCATGCCCCATTCAACAAATGTAGAACCAGGAACAGATATAGCCCGTGGTTCACCCCAGATCTGACTGCCCTTGACCAGCACAAAAACATCCTGTGGCATACTGCATTAGCATCGAATAGCCCCCGTGATATGCAACTTTTCAGGGAAGTCAGGAACCAACATACATAGGCAGTAAGGAAAGAAAAAGATAGCTTTTTCAAACAGAAATCTGCATCCTGTAGCACAAACTCCAAAGAGTTGTGGGACACTGTAAAGTCCATGGAGAATAAGAGCACCTCCTCCCAGCTGCCCACTGCACTGAGGCTAGGAAACACAGTCACCACCGATAAATATACTATAATCGAGAATTTCAATAAGCATTTTTCTAAGGCTGGACATGCTTTCCACCTGGCTACCCCTACTCCGGTCAACAGCTCTTCACCCCCCACAGCAACTTGCCCAAGCCTCTCCCATCTCTCCTTCAACCAAATCCAGATAGCTGATGTTCTGAAAGAGCTGCAAAATCTGGACCCATACAAATCACCTGGGCTAGACAATCTGGACCCTTCTAAAATGATCTGCCTCAATTGTTGCAACCCCTATTACTAGCCTGTTCAACATCTCATATCATCTGAGATCCCTAAAGATTGGAAAGCTACTGCTGCGGTCATCCCCCTCTTCAAAGGGGGAGACACTCTAGACCCAAACTGTTACAGACCTATATCTAACCTACCCTGCCTTTTTAATGTCTTCAAAAGCCAAGTTAACAAGCCAAGTTAACAAACAGATCACCGACCATTTTGAATCACCATCGTACCTTCTCCGCTATGCAATCTGGTTTCCGAGCTGGTCATGGGTGCACCTTAGCCACGCTCAAGGTCCTAAACGATATTATAACCGCCATCGATAAAAGACAATACTGTGCAGACGTCTTCATCGACCTGGCCAAGGCTTTTGACTCTGTCAATCACCGCATTCTTATCGGCAGACTCAACCGCCTTGGTTTCTCAAATGACTGCCTCGCCTGGTTCACCAACTACTTCTCAGACAGAGTTCAGTGTGTCAAATCGGCGGGCCTGTTGTCCGGACCTCTGGCAGTCTTTATAGGGGTTCCACAGGGTTCAATTCTGACTCTTTTCTCTGTTTACATGAATGATGTTGCTCTTGCGGCTGGTGATTCTCTGATCCACCTCTACGCAGATGACACCATTCTGTATACTTCTGGCCCGTCTTTGGACACTGTTTTTACTAACCTCCAGACAAGCTTCAATGCCATACAACTCTCCTTCCGTGGTCTCCAACTGCTCTTAAATGCAAGTAAAACTAAATGCATGCTCTTCAACCGATCGCTGCCCGCACCTGCCTGCCCGCCTAGCATCACTACTCTGGACGGTTCTGACTTAGAATATGTGGATAACTACAAATACCTAGGTGTCTGGTTAGACTGTAAACTCTCCGGTATATATCTTTGCTGCAAATGTGCCATACGTCCATGCATATATATTTTACCGAAATTACACAAACCTAAAACACAACAAGGCAACTATCAAGGCAGACCAGTGGTTGCAGGAATAGGCTCAATGCTAGAGCCATTGTCGAACTTTGTAGACTCTTTTATTAAATCCCATGTGTTGCATTGCCATCATATGTAAAAGACTCTACAGACTTCATAAACAAGATCTCACCAATAACGGGTTTAAAAGAAGACTGTATTTTGGTCACATTAGATGTCGAGAGTCTACATACCAGCATTCCCCATGTGGGGGGGCTGGCAGCACTAGCACACTATTTGGGAGACAGAGATACTAATGAATATCCACCAACAAACTTCATTCTAGAACTGGCCGAATATGTTTTGACGTATGACTATTTCAGGTTTGATGATGAATACTACCTACAAACAAATGGAACATCGATGGGCTCTACATTCACTCCGAGTTATGCTAACCTTTATATATGTCTTTTTGAAGAACGTTTTGTTAATAATGTAAACGAGAATCCATTTTTGAATAAAGTCCTGAAGTAGTATCGATATATTGATGACATTTTTTGTATATGGGAAGGAACTGAAGAAGAATTGTCAGATTTTATGGCACTACTCAATGACACTGACCCTAATCTCAAATTCACTATTGAACGTGACACTCAACGTGTTCACTATCTCGATATGTCGATTGAGAAATCAAATGGAACCCTGTTTACAACTCTGTACAGAAAAGAAATGGACAGAAATACTCTATTACAGGGGGACAGCTTCCACCCCGAGCCATTAAAAAGAGGACTTCCAAGAAGCCCGTTTTTTAGACTGGGCTGTATATGCCACTCCACAGAGGATTATCTAGAAACAGCAGCGGAGATGCGCATGAGGTTTCTTAGAAGAGGCTATCCCCCACAAATGTGTGGATGAAGCTCATAATTGGATTGTAAAAAAACACGAGATGAACTGCTACAGAAAAGACCCGCTAAAGCCAAAGAACACTCTGTAATGTTCACAACTACATATACTTTGAACTCGCGAAAAGTGGGAGGTGTGGTCAAGAAACACTGGCATATTTTATCATCGGATCCAGTTTTACCGGCTGAATTTAAATATCCACCACGTATTGTGTATAGGAGAGGTCGCAATTTACGCGATAAATTGGTTCATGCCAACTGCCAGCCACAAAATAAAATTAGCCAAGCTCTTTTACGCCCTCTACCAAATGGTGGCTATAAATGCAGAGGATGCGCACAGTGCAACAACATGATAAAGTGTGAATATTTCTGCCACCCACACACAGGAAAACGGTTCCAAATAAATGACATTATTACGTGTTCCACCACCCATGTTATTTACATTATTAAATGTCCATGTGGGCTCTGTTATGTCGGTAAAACCACCCGCTCTCTCAAACAGAGAATTAGTGAACATAAAAGTTCAATCAGGAGAAACGACAGGGATTATCCAGTCGCTGTACATTTTAATGACCTGAAGCAGTGGCGTAGAGAAAGTTAAGATATCAGACAGGGGAGGACATATAAATAATACTCTGAGTAAGGGGAGGAGATATAAATAATACTCTGAGTAAGGGGAGGAGATATAAATAATACTCTGAGTAAGGGGAGGACATATAAATAATACTCTGAGTAAGGGGAGGAGATATAAATAATACTCTGAGTAAGGGGAGGACATATAAATAATACTCTGAGTAAGGGGAGGAGATATAAATAATACTCTGAGTAAGGGGAGGAGATATAAATAATACTCTGAGTAAGGGGAGGACATATAAATACTACTCTGAGTAAGGGGAGGAGATATAAATAATACTCTGAGTAAGGGGAGGAGATATAAATAATACTCTGAGTAAGGGGAGGAGATATAAATAATACTCTGAGTAAGGGGAGGACATATAAATAATACTCTGAGTAAGGGGAGGAGATATAAATAATACTCTGAGTAAGGGGAGGAGATATAAATAATACTCTGAGTAAGGGGAGGAGATATAAATAATACTCTGAGTAAGGGGAGGAGATATAAATAATACTCTGAGTAAGGGGAGGACATATAAATAATACTCTGAGTAAGGGGAGGAGATATAAATAATACTCTGAGTAAGGGGAGGAGATATAAATAATACTCTGAGTAAGGGGAGGAGATATAAATAATACTCTGAGTAAGGGGAGGACATATAAATAATACTCTGAGTAAGGGGAGGAGATATAAATAATACTCTGAGTAAGGGGAGGACATATAAATAATACTCTGAGTAAGGGGAGGAGATATAAATAATACTCTGAGTAAGGGGAGGAGATATAAATAATACTCTGAGTAAGGGGAGGGCATATAAATAATACTCTGAGTAAGGGGAGGAGATATAAATAATACTCTGAGTAAGGGGAGGAGATATAAATAATACTCTGAGTAAGGGGAGGAGATATAAATAATACTCTGAGTAAGGGGAGGACATATAAATAATACTCTGAGTAAGGGGAGGAGATATAAATAATACTCTGAGTAAGGGGAGGAGATATAAATAATACTCTGAGTAAGGGGAGGAGATATAAATAATACTCTGAGTAAGGGGAGGACATATAAATAATACTCTGAGTAAGGGGAGGAGATATAAATAATACTCTGAGTAAGGGGAGGAGATATAAATAATACTCTGAGTAAGGGGAGGACATATAAATAATACTCTGAGTAAGGGAGGAGATATAAATAATACTCTGAGTAAGGGGAGGACATATAAATAATACTCTGAGTAAGGGGAGGAGATATAAATAATACTCTGAGTAAGGGGAGGACATATAAATAATACTCTGAGTAAGGGGAGGGCATATAAATAATACTCTGAGTAAGGGGAGGACATATAAATAATACTCTGAGTGAGGGGAGGACATATAAATAATACTCTGAGTAAGGGGAGGAGATATAAATAATACTCTGAGTAAGGGGAGGAGATATAAATAATACTCTGAGTAAGGGGAGGAGATATAAATAATACTCTGAGTAAGGGGAGGAGATATAAATAATACTCTGAGTAAGGGGAGGACATATAAATAATACTCTGAGTAAGGGGAGGAGATATAAATAATACTCTGAGTAAGGGGAGGACATATAAATAATACTCTGAGTAAGGGGAGGAGATATAAATAATACTCTGAGTAAGGGGAGGACATATAAATAATACTCTGAGTAAGGGGAGGAGATATAAATAATACTCTGAGTAAGGGGAGGAGATATAAATAATACTCTGAGTAAGGGGAGGAGATATAAATAATACTCTGAGTAAGGGGAGGAGATATAAATAATACTCTGAGTAAGGGGAGGAGATATAAATAATACTCTGAGTAAGGGGAGGAGATATAAATAATACTCTGAGTAAGGAGGAGATATAAATAATACTCTGAGTAAGGGGAGGAGATATAAATAATACTCTGAGTAAGGGGAGGAGATATAAATAATACTCTGAGTAAGGGGAGGACATATAAATAATACTCTGAGTAAGGGGAGGAGGTATAAATAATACTCTGAGTAAGGGGAGGACATATAAATAATACTCTGAGTAAGGGGAGGAGATATAAATAATACTCTGAGTAAGGGGAGGAGATATAAATAATACTCTGAGTAAGGGGAGGAGATATAAATAATACTCTGAGTAAGGGGAGGACATATAAATAATACTCTGAGTAAGGGGAGGAGATATAAATAATACTCTGAGTAAGGGGAGGACATATAAATATTACTCTGAGTAAGGGGAGGAGATATAAATAATACTCTGAGTAAGGGGAGGAGATATAAATAATACTCTGAGTAAGGGGAGGAGATATAAATAATACTCTGAGTAAGGGGAGGAGATATAAATAATACTCTGAGTAAGGGGAGGAGATATAAATAATACTCTGAGTAAGGGGAGGAGATATAAATAATACTCTGAGTAAAAGAGAATGTTTTAGGATTTTTCGTATGATGTACCCAGTGACTAATGAAAACTTACTATGTCCTCATTGAGATTTTACAGACGTGTTTAATACGCCTTATTTATACACTTTTGTAATATTTATGAAATGCATATTGTTATATTTGGTAACACTTATTTATTTTTCCTTTACCTCCAACCCCCTTCGATGTGTAGAACAGATGTGGGTGGGGCTAGGTCTACATAATGGTGCAACTTTCAAAAAAATCCCAAAAGCTCTGACGAAGGCCATGTGGCCGATACGTAAGCGTATTAAAGATCGGTGATACTATCAAGAGCAGTGTGCAGTTTCCTTTTTCCTTCATCTTGTTCAATTGTTGCCATGCACCTGCAAATAAGATTGCTCAGGTGTGCCAACATACTGTTGTTTTCCTCTCCTTTCACCTTCAATGTGGATAACGCTCCCACTGACCTGCAACTTGAACTTATCAATCTTCAGTCTGATGCAGTGATTGGAGAACTATTCAAAACTGTGTCACTGATGAGGTTCTATGCATCTCTCAGTGAACAAAACTCTCCAAAGATTAGGAGATGCTCAGAAGATGTTTGTACTGTTTGGGTCAACCTACACTCAGCAAAAAAAGAAATGTCCTCTCACTGTCAACTGCATCTATTTTCAGCACAGTCAGCACAGGTGCAAATATTTGTATGAACAAAACAAGATTCAACAACTGAGACAAACTGAACAAGTTCCATAGACATGTGACGAACAGAAATGGAATAATGTGTCCCTGAACAAAGGGGGGGGGTCAAAATCAAAAGTAACCGTCAGTATCTGGTGTGGCCACCAGCTGCATTAAGTACTGCAGTGCATCTCCTCCTCATGGAGTGCACCAGATTGGCCAGTTCTTGCTGTGAGATGTTACCCCACTCTTCCACCAAGACACGTGTAAGTTCCCAGATTTTTCTGGGGGGGAATGGCCCTAGCCCTCACCCTCCGATCCAATAGGTCCCAGACGTGCTCAATGGGATTGAGATCCGGGCTCTTCACTGGCCAATGCAGAACACTGACATTCCTGTCTTGCAGGAAATCACACACAGAACGAGCAGTACGGCTGGTGGCATTGTCATGCTGGAGGGTTATGTCAGGATGAGCCTGCCGGAAGGGTACCACATGAGGGAAGAGGATGTCTTCCCTGTAATGCACAGCGTTGAGATTGCCTGCAATGACAACAAGCTCAGTCCGATGATGATGTGACACACAGCCCCAGACCATAACCGCTCCACCTCCCAATCGATCCCACTCCAGAGTACAGGACTCGGTGTAACGCTCATTCCTTCGACGATAAACGCGAATACGACCATCACCCCGGGTGAGACAAAACCACGACTCGTCAGTGAAGAGCACTTTTTGCCAGTCCTGTCTGGTCCAGCGACGGTGGGTTTGTGCCTATAAGCAACGTCTTTGCCGGTGATGTCTGGTGAGGACCTACCATAGAACAGGCCAACAAGCCCTCAGTTCAGTCTCTCTCAGCCTATTGTGGACAGTCTGAGCACTGATGCAGGGATTGTGCGTTCCTGGTGTAACTTGGGCAGTTATTGTTGCCATCCTGTACCTGTCCAGCAAGTGTGATGCTCAGATGTAACAACACCTGCACAGGATCGGTACATGTGGTCTGCCACTGCGAGGACGATCAGCTGTCCATCCTGTCTCCCTGTAACACTGTTTTAGGTGTCTCACAGTACGGACATTGCAATTTATTGCCCTGGCCACATTTGCAGTCCTCATGCCTCCTTGCAGCATGCCTAAGGCACGTTCACACAGATGGGCAGGAACCCTGGGTATCTTTCTTTTGTTGTTTTTCAGAGTCAGTAGAAAGGCCTCTTTAGTGTCCTAAGTTTTCATAACTGTGACCTTAATTGCCTACCGTCTGTAAGCTGTTAGTGTCTTAACTACCGTTCCACAGGTGCTTGTTCATTAATTGTTTATGGTTCATTGAACAAGCATGGGAAACAGTGTTTAAACCCTTTACAATGAAGATCTGTGAAGTTATTTGGATTTTTATTAATTATCTTTGAAAGCCCCCTTTTTTCAATTTCAACGAAAATGATATACCCTAATCTAACTGCCTGTAGCTCAGGCCCTGAAGCAAGGATATGCATATTCTTGGTACCATTTGAAAGGAAACACTTTAACATTTGTGGAAATGTTGATGTAGGAGGATAACACAATAGATCTGGTAGAAGAAAATGCAAAAAAAAAAAAAAAAATTTCTTTCTACCACCATTTTTGAAATGCAACAGAAAAGTCCCAAATCTAGCCATCACTCTGCTTGTAATTCCGATGGTGTCCACAAGAGGGCAGCAGTTTATGTGCAAAGCTTCAGACTGATAAACTGAAGTATGAGCAAGCTACATGACATTTAGTGTGAAGTCACCCAGGTACATTTGGGAAAATTGTGAGGACACATTTACATTTACATTACATTTTTCTGCAAGAATATCGTCAAATCTGTATACTTGGACTTTGATTTCACTTTTCCAGTATTAGTAGACATATTGTAAGTTAAACATTGCAAAACACCCAGTTTTCATAACTCTCCATATTCTTCCAATTTTTGTCCAAAAGGAAAAGGCTTGCTGTCGCATAAGGTTATCAGCTACATTTTGCGACAGATACAGGGTTTCCCCATGAAGCCAAGCTCATTGGCTATCTAGCTAGCTTTGTTTGACCCCGATTGGTGCTTATTTGACAAAGTTACAGTCAATCAAGTGAAGACCATCCGTGTCATCGGTGCGCCATGGAGGCGTTGCTCTCTGACCAAATTTGGATATATCCTATAGGATATACTACACCCCTAATGACATAGTGAAGTCTGGTTATGTTCTAGGATCTCTGAGGAATAGATAACGAACGTGATTTGACTGGTTCAAACAACGTTTAGAGTGAGATTTTCACAGATTCCTTTCTTTGCAAATTGAACGAGTGGAAATATAAAATTGATTGTGCGTGCTATATGGACCTTTTTAGGATATGAAAAAGGAATGTATCTAACAAAACAACACTTCATGTTATATCTGGGACCCTTTTGATGATAAATCAGAGCAAGGTTTCACAATGTAAGTGCACATTTCAACCTTCAGGGATGAATTTATCAAACCTATCGCAGTGAAAAAAATGTTTTGTTGTTAGGAGCTCTCCTCAAACAATAGCATAGCATTTTTTCACAGTAATAGCTACTGTAAATTGGACAATGTGGTTATATTAACAAGAATTTAAGCTTTCAGCCGATATAAGACCCTTATATGTACTGAAATTTGTTGTTTCTCTAAAATCTGCGATCGTGACACACGGCGCTGCATGATTTACAACTGTTCAGTTGACAGGACGCAGACCATCCCTTCTTAAACCCTTTACAATGAGGATCTGTGAAGTTATTTGGATTTTTATGAATTATCTTTAAAAGACAGGGTCCTGAAAAAAGGACGTTTCTTTGTTTGCTGAGTTTATGTATGAAAACAGACATTTTCAGTGATGAAATATAACAAGTTTAAGGCACAGATCATCTCTTACTGACTCTCACCTTGCAGCAATCCTGTGCATAGCAACGTCAGACACTATACCTGACTTCACTGCTCAAGTCAATGCCCATCAGAGACTTCACTCCTCACACTGATTGAGTAGTTTAAATGTAATGTTGAGCACTCTTTCTTTCTTGTGTTTTTGTGCATACCCCTTAACAAGAGTTCTGTCCGTGGTGCTGAATGCACACTGCACTTTTCCCTCTGTGTTGTTTATTGTTTACATGTTAAATAATGAAAATCCCTACCAAAAGGAGAACATGGATGTGGTTCATTTCCGTGCATGTTAAAAAGTAAAATAAGTAGCTATCTGTACGTGATTTACAGTAGACTTATCTGTCAACACAGTCATACACACAATGTATAATCCTGTAATAGGATTCTGGCCCGCGATGGCAAAAATATCTTCTAATAATTGCCCAGGCCTGGGATAGAGGGAGGATAGAGGGAGAAAATAGAGGGAGAGAAGGAGGATAGAGGGAGAGAGTGAGGATAGAGGAAGGGGGGGATAGAGAGAGGAGGGGAGGAGGGATGTGTGTTTGAAGCAAAAGTTCTGTATTCCCGTTTGGAAAAGCGATCCCCTGCAGAATGCGGGTGCCTGTCGATAGAGAGAGATAGATTTACTTCTCCAAAAGGAGATGCGCACATTTCAAGTTAGGGAGCATGTTGGTCAAAACAAAGAGAAAGAGCACCATGATAGAGAGGAAATAGTTCCCACACACAAAAACAACGCTTCATTACCAGTCAGTCTCACTGACTACATTCTCTGAAAGTTACACTCACACTGCACACTCCAGCACATATGTATCTAAGTCTGCACACATAGTGTATTTAGCTAAGCCTACACACATAAACAGTGTATTTAGCTAAGCCTACACACAAACATTGCGCCTGTCTGCAAAATCCCACTCACACACTTTCACTCCCAGTCAACACTCTCTTTTGTCTTTCTCCCCAACCCCACCCCAACCCCAAAGGGGTCCCCTGAGCCCAGGAGGATGAGTACCACCAGAAAGGAGACCAGAGCTCTGTGTCCCCTGAGGCCAGGAGGATGAGTACCACCAGAAAGGAGACCAGAGCTCTGTGTCCCCTGAGGCCAGGAGGATGAGTACCACCAGAAAGGAGACCAGAGCTCTGTGTCCCCTGAGCCCAGGAGGATGAGTACCACCAGAAAGGAGACCAGAGCTCTGTGTCCCCTGAGGCCAGGAGGATGAGTACCACCAGAAAGGAGAGCAGAGCTCTGTGTCCCCTGAGGCCAGGAGGATGAGTACCACCAGAAAGGAGACCAGAGCTCTGTGTCCCCTGAGGCCAGGAGGATGAGTACCACCAGAAAAGAGACCAGAGCTCTGTGTCCCCTGAGGCCAGGAGGATGAGTACCACCAGAAAGGAGAGCAGAGCTCTGTGTCCCCTGAGGCCAGGAGGATGAGTACCACCAGAAAGGAGACCAGAGCTCTGTGTCCCCTGAGGCCAGGAGGATGAGTACCACCAGAAAGGAGAGCAGAGCTCTGTGTCCCCTGAGGCTAGGAGGATGAGTACCACCAGAAAGGAGACCAGAGCTCTGTGTCCCCTGAGGCCAGGAGGATGAGTACCACCAGAAAGGAGAGCAGAGCTCTGTGTCCCCTGAGGCCAGGAGGATGAGTACCACCAGAAAGGAGAGCAGAGCTCTGTGTCCCCTGAGGCCAGGAGGATGAGTACCACCAGAAAGGAGAGCAGAGCTCTGTGTCCCCTGAGGCTAGGAGGATGAGTACCACCAGAAAGGAGACCAGAGCTCTGTGTCCCCTGAGGCCAGGAGGATGAGTACAACCAGAAAGGAGACCAGAGCTCTGTGTCCCCTGAGGCCAGGAGGATGAGTACCACCAGAAAGGAGAGCAGAGCTCTGTGTCCCCTGAGGGCAGGAGGATGAGTACCACCAGAAAGGAGAGCAGAGCTCTGTGTCTCCTGAGGCCAGGAGGATGAGTACCACCAGAAAGGAGAGCAGAAAAGAGAGTCAGCAGGAATCTACATGCAATATGATAATATACATGTGGGTCTTCATACAGTGGGTGTGTCTTCAGAGCCTTTGGGATACAACACAGAAAACAGGAAAGAGGAATTCTGCTGTAAAGGAAGGCTGCTCAAGAGATTGAGAACATACACACATTATAGATGTTACACACATGCACCTACTAATGCATGCACAAGCACACACACGCGCGCGCACATGCACACACTTGTCAACCCACTGTAATTTATAGCAGCTTCTTTTAACACACATAGGAGGTACATTCACAGTTCACCACAGAAAGAAAATGTTTAACTTTACTGTCAACTCCAGTCAACTATGTAAAATGTATGTAAAGCGATGGCCTCATTTAAATAGGACCTCCAGCCACTTGTAATTCATTGAGATAAAGCGCTCCCTAATTTAAAAACGGCAACACTCGTGGTTTGAGGACAGCTATGCCCTTGGGATTGAATAACATGGAGAGAGATGAGAGAGGAGGATGAGAGATGAGAGAGGAGGATGAGAGATGAGAGAGGAGGATGAGAGATGAGAGAGGAGAATGAGAAATGAGAGAGGAGGATGAGAGATGGGAGAGAGAGAGATGGGAGAGGAGGATGAGAGATGGGAGAGAGAGATGGGAGAGGAGGATGAGAGATGGGAGAGTAGGATGAAAGATGAAAGAGGAGGATGAAAGATGAAAGAGGAGGATGAAAGATGAAAGAGGAGGATGAAAGATGAAAGAGGATGAAAGATGGGAGAGGAGGATGAGGGATGGGAGAGGAGGATGAGAGATGGGAGAGGAAGATGAGAGATGAGAGAGGAGGTGTATAAAATCGAGCACACAGTCATGCAATCTCTATAGAAAACATTGGCAGTAGAATGGCCTTACTGAAGAGCTCAGTGACTTTCAACGTAGCACCGTCATATGATGCCACATTTCCAACAAGTCAGTTCATCAAATTTCTGCCCTGCTAGAGCAAGAGCTGCCCTGGCCAAATGTAAGCCCTGGCCAAATATCTAGGAGCAACAATTGTTCAATTGCCGCGAAGTGATAGGCCACACACGCTCGCAGAACGGGACCGCCGAGTGCTGAAGCTCGTAGCGTGTAAAAATTGTCAGATTGCTTGCAACACTCACTGCCAAGCGTCGGCTGGAGTGGTGTAAAGCTCGCCGCCATAGGACTCTTGAGCAGTGGAAACGTATTCTCTGGAGTGATGAATCAGGCATTACCATCTGGCAGTCTGAAGGACGAGTCTGGGTTTGGCGGATACCAGGAGAACGCTGCCTGCCCGAATGCATAGTTCCAACTGTAAAGTTTGGTGGTTCGTCGAGATCGGTGTGGAACAACTTGACTGGCCTGCACAGAGCACTGACCTCAACCCAATCAAACACCTTTGGGATGAATTGGAACACCGACTGCGAGCCAGGCCTAATCGCCCAACATCAGTGCCCAACCTCACTAATGAATGGAAGCAAGTCCCTGCAGCAATGTTCCAATATCTAGTGGAAAGTCTTCTAAGAAGAGTGGAGGCTGTTACAGCAACAAAGAGGGGACCAACTCCATATTAATGCCCATCAACAGCATCAATAGTACAAGTTCCAGCAAAACAACATGTGAGATGTGCATCCTTCAATGATAATTGAACTACATATTACAGTACAATACAGTATGTTCACATTTTTACATGTACTGACATTTAGAAATATATTGATTTTTTGTGTGATTTTCAGTAGGATCCAAAATGTTGCCTCCCACAGGAAGGAGAGGCAGAATATTATCAGATGCGCAGGAAATTGCCATAACCTCACACTCAACGTCAACAAAACTAAGGAGATGATTGTGGACTTCAGGAAACAGCAGAGAGAACACCCCCCTATCCACATCGATGGAACAGTAGTGGAGAGGGTAACAAGTTTTAAGTTCCTCGGCATACACATCACAGACAAACTGAATTGGTCCACTCACACAGACAGCATCGTGAAGAAGGCGCAGCAGCGCCTCTTCAACCTCAGGAGGCTGAAGAAATTCGGCTTGTCAACAAAAGCACTCACAAACTTCTACAGATGCACAATCGAGAGCATCCTGGCGGGCTGTATCACCGCCTGGTACGGCAACTGCTCCGGCAACTGCTCCGCCCTCAGCCGTAAGGCTCTCCAGAGGGTAGTGAGGTCTGCACAACGCATCACCGGGGGCAAACTACCTGCCCTCCAGGACACCTACACCACCCGATGTTACAGGAAGGCCATAAAGATCATCAAGGACATCAACCACCCGAGCCACTGCCTGTTCACCCCGCTATCATCCAGAAGGCGAGGTCAGTACAGGTGCATCAAAGCTGGGACCGAGAGACTGAAAAACAGCTTCTATCTCAAGGCCATCAGACTGTTAAACAGCCACCACTAACATTGAGTGGCTGCTGCCAACACACTGACACTGACTCAACTCCAGCCACTTTAATAATGGGAATTTATGGGAAATGATGTAAATATATCACTAGCCACTTTAAACAATGCTACCTTATATAATGTCTACATACCCTACATTATTCATCTCATATGCATACGTATATACTGTACTCTATATCATCGACTGCATCCTTATGTAATACATGTATCACTAGCCACTTTAACTATGCCACTTTGTTTACATACTTATCTCATATGTATATACTGTACTCGATACCATCTACTGTATCTTGCCTATGCTGCTCTGTACCATCACTCATTCATATATCCTTATGTACATATTCTTTATCCCCTTACACTGTGTATAAGACAGTAGTTTTGGAATTGTTAGTTAGATTACTTGTTGGTTATTACTGCATTGTCAGAACTAGAAGCACAAGCATTTCGCTACACTCGCATTAACATCTGCTAACCATGTGTATGTGACAAATAAAATTTGATTTGATTTGATTTGATTTGTTGACATGGTAATTGGCAACAATGCAATAAAACTGCTGGAAATTCGGGACAGACTGCTGGCAGACAATATCACTTTTGGGAATGTGAATACGGTCAACACAACGACAATTTCCAGAGTCCGAAAGAGACATAAAATGAGGAGGAAGCAGTTGTACCCTTTAAGAGAAACGGTGAACGTGTGAAAGAACTCCAGTATCAATATGTCCAGGTAAGATGTCTGTTCAATAACCAAACAGGGTACATACACCGCTATGCATAATGTAAAGTACTGTAAAACAGTGGATTTACTGTATATTAGAGAGTAAAATGGAGAAGCCAGGCAAACTGCACATACATTCATCTTTGTGGATGAAGCTGGATTCAACCTGGCAAAAACACACCGCAAGGAAAGAAATGTGGTTGGACAGAGAGTAACCGTGGATGTCCCAGGCCAGGGAGGAGCTAACATCACAATGTGTGCAGCACTGTCCTGTGATGGTTTGCTGTTACACAAACCACTCATGGCCCCTACAATACAGAGAGGCTCATTTATTTTCTGGAGGACCTGCATAATCGACTTGTGCCAGCGGAGGAGAGAGGGGCAAGAAACTCCCCTACCTTCATTGTTGTGTGGCATTCCACCACACTGTTGCAGTCAGAGACTGGTTTGCTGCACATCCCAGGATGTCAGTACTATTCCTGTTTTCCCTGCGTGGAGGTAGAAGGTTAATGACCATCATCCACATGACCAGATGTCCATACCGGATGCCATGAATGCGGGGTGTGGAGACACTTCTCCTGAAGACTGCCAGGGTGTGGAGACACTTCTCCTGAAGACTGCCAGGGTGTGGAGACACTTCTCCTGAAGACTGCCAGGGTGTGGAGACACTTCTCCTGAAGACTGCCAGGGTGTGGAGACACTTCTCCTGAAGACTGCCAGGGTGTGGAGACACTTCTCCTGAAGACTGCCAGGGTGTGGAGACACTTCTCCTGAAGACTGCCAGGGTGTGGAGACACTTCTCTTGAAGACTGGCAGGGTGTGGAGACACTTCTCCTGAAGACTGCCAGGGTGTGGAGACACTTCTCCTGAAGACTGCCAGGGTGTGGAGACACTTCTCATGAAGACTGCCAGGGTGTGGAGACACTTCTCCTGAAGACTGCCAGGGTGTGGAGACACTTCTCCTGAAGACTGCCAGGGTGTGGAGAGACTTCTCCTGAAGACTGCCAGGGTGTGGAGACACTTCTCCTGAAGACTGCCAGGGTGTGGAGACACTTCTCCTGAAGACTGCCAGGGTGTGGAGACACTTCTCCTGAAGACTGCCAGGGTGTGGAGACACTTCTCCTGAAGACTGCCAGGGTGTGGAGACACTTCTCCTGAAGACTGCCAGGGTGTGGAGACACTTCTCCTGAAGACTGCCAGGGTGTGGAGACACTTCTCCTGAAGACTGCCAGGGTGTGGAGACACTTCTCTTGAAGACTGGCAGGGTGTGGAGACACTTCTCCTGAAGACTGCCAGGGTGTGGAGACACTTCTCCTGAAGACTGCCAGGGTGTGGAGACACTTCTCCTGAAGACTGCCAGGGTGTGGAGACACTTCTCCTGAAGACTGCCAGGGTGTGGAGACACTTCTCCTGAAGACTGCCAGGGTGTGGAGAGACTTCTCCTGAAGACTGCCAGGGTTGGATTAGACATTCCAGGAGATACTTTCCAAGATGCATCGCCAGAGAAGACATAAGATGTGATGTTGATGAGAACTTGTGGCCAAATGCAGGAGAGAGGGAGAACTAGAACCCTCACAGTACTGTACAGTATGAGTGATTATACTATACATGTTGATGAGAACTAGAACCCTCACAGTACTGTTCAGTATGAGTGATTATACTATACATGTTGATGAGAACTAGAACCCTCACAGTACTGTACAGTATGAGTGATTATACTATACATGTTGATGAGAACTAGAACCCTCACAGTACTGTACAGTATGAGTGATTATATTATACATGTTGATGAGAACTAGAACCCTCACAGTACTGTACAGTATGAGTGGTTATACTATACATGTTGATGAGAACTAGAACCCTCACAGTACTGTACAGTATGAGTGATTATACTATACATGTTGATGAGAACTAGAACCCTCACAGTACTGTACAGTATGAGTGATTATACTATACATGTTGATGAGAACTAGAACCCTCACAGTACTGTACAGTATGAGTGTTATACTATACATGTTGATGAGAACTAAAACCCTCACAGTACTGTACAGTATGAGTGATTATACTATACATGTTGATGAGAACTAGAACCCTCACAGTACTGTACAGTATGAGTGATTATACTATACATGTTGATGAGAACTAGAACCCTCACAGTACTGTACAGTATAAGTGATTATACTATACATGTTGATGAGAACTAGAACCCTCACAGTACTGTACAGTATGAGTGTTATACTATACATGTTGATGAGAACTAGAACCCTCACAGTACTGTACATTATGAGTGTTATACTACACATGTTTTTTGTAGTCATTATTGCAGCCTTGGAATTTCAGGAATTTGTTTTTTGCTTCAACTTTTAATTTTTCAATAAAGTGAAAAGGTGTTATTCTTATTGTACAATGAAATACTGATTTATGTCAAAAAATAAAAATCAAACATTCAGAGAGAAAAGTTCATAATTTATGTAATGCTCCCTGATAGTGTTTTTTAGGTCAATGTGTTATGAGTGACAATGTATGCTTTCTGAATGATAATTGTTGCCAGTGTTATGGTCCAACAAGCTTATTTTGAGACATGTATGAAGTGCTTTAGTGGTTTGAGTGGAGTGAGTTTTGGATCTGAGATTAACTGTTTGGCCAAGGTAATGCAGACTGTGTGAAGAGTTTTGAAAAAGTGGCTTCAGTATTGACCGATGCTTGTTAACAATTTTTAAAAACTGTAAGAATTTAAGTGTGTGTGTGTGTGTGAATGCCAGTGTTCTGTGTGTGTGTGTGTGTGTGTGTGTGTGTGTGTGTGTGTGTGTGTGTGTGTGTGTGTGTGAATGCCAGTGTTCTGTGTGTGTGTGTGTGAATGCCAGTGTTCTGTGTGTGTGTGTGTGTGTGTGTGAATGCCAGTGTTCTGTGTGTGTGTGTGTGTGTATGCCAGTGTTCTGTGTGTGTGTGTGTATGTGTGTGTGTGTGTGTGTGTGTGTATGCCAGTGTTCTGTGTGTGTGTGTGTGTGTGTGTGTGTGTGTGTGTGTGTGTGTGTGTATGTGTGTGTGTGTGCCAGTGTTCTGTGTGTGTGTGTGTGTGTGTGTGTGTGTGTGTGTGTGTGTGTATGCCAGTGTTCTGTGTGTGTGTGTGTGTGTATGCCAGTGTTCTGTGTGTGTGTGTGTGTGTGTGTGTGTGTATGCCAGTGTTCTGTGTGTGTGTGTGTGTGTGTGTGCCAGTGTTCTGTGTGTGTGTGTGTGTGTGTGTGTGTGTGTGTGTGTGTGTGTGTGTGTGTGTGTGTGTGTGTGTGTGTGTGTGAATGCCAGTGTTCTGTGTGTGGGTGTGGGTGTGTGTGTGTGTGCCAGGATAGACGATCACAGAACAATCCCCCATGGCCACACCATGTCTCCACGGTGCCATCCACAACTCATCAGTACACTGCCCTCTGTGCCAGGAGACACCACTATCTCCCCCCTCTCTCTCTCTCTCTCTCCCTCTCTCTCTCTGTTTCTCCTGGCTTTATCTGCTTCTTACTCTCACTTTCTCTTTCCCTCTTTCTCATCTCTCAGCCTCCCACTTTCTGAGATACTCTCTTCTTTCTTTCTCTCTCTCTCTCTCGCTCTATTTCTCTCTCTCTGTCTCACTCTCTCTCTCTCATGGAGGGGTTCACTCTGTAGCTTTCGAGAAGTGATAAAGGAATTAAACTCTCAGTCAACCCCTCCACTCTCTAACCCTCTACTAACATGACCAAGCTAGCTAGAACTCTACACAGTCTGTGAGGGAGACAACCTAAAACAACAACTATTACTGCTAACAGAAATCTAAGAGAAGCTATAAGTCATAGCACTGTATAGCTGATACCAACAACAATACATTTATAACATTGCTCTAGTCAACACAACTGAACCGTTGAAGGACAGACATGATTTAGTAGCCTGAAAACAAGGGCTGAGGAGAGGACAACAAACAGAGGGAAAGAAAGCGAGCGATAAATGGTGGAGTAGCAGCAACACCAGGAGGATCTGATGACGATCTGATCCAGTGCCGAGGGCAACACTGTGAAATGGAAAAGTTTTCATGAGGAAAAGGATTTCCATTTTTCAGAATAAATAAATAGGCAAAGGCAGGTAGAAGGCAGGCGCAAGCCACACACACATACACACTTCCAGCAGACGTGAGACGAAAGTATGGTGAGAGCACAGAGGACTGTTTATTGACTTTTATGAATTATATTTGAACATGGCGTAGTGGTGTGTGAGTGTGTGAACTTGGCGTATTTGTGTAAGTGTGTGAACTTGGCGTAGTCGTGAGTGTGTGTGTGTGTGTGTGTATGTGTGTATGAACGTGGCGTAGTTGTGAGAGAGAAGGGGAGAAGGCTGTTTGCTGCCTGTACTTGGGGTGTACGGGGGGAGGTGGGCAGTGTAACTATGGTAAACAGGACAAGGAATGCAGATGAAAGGAACATGGCACCCAATTACTGGGCTGCTCTCTCTATCCTTGCTCTCTCTCTCTCTCTCTGGAAAACAATACAGAGTATGGGGGAGAAGAAACAGGGTGATTCATTCTAAATAAACAACACCTCTGACTCCACATGAAAATAACCAATGCTGTGTGGACATTATCTTGAATCTTAAATGTTTTTTCTGCTGTCCCCATAGGAGAACCCTTTTTTCTTCCCCTTTTTCTCCCCAATTGGTAGTTACAGTCTTCTCTCATCACTGCAACTCCCGTAAGGGACTCGGGAGAGGCGTGCGTTCTCTGAAACCCGACCAAGCCGCACAGCGTAACCTTAACCCAGCGCAATGGGACAAGGACATCCCTGCCGGCCAAACCCTCTCCTAACCTGGATGACGCTGGGCCAATTTTGCACTGCCCCATTGGTCTCCCGGTCGCGGCTGGTGGCGACAGAGCCTGGACTTGAACCCAGAATCTCTAGTGGCACAGCTAGTGATACAGTGCCTTAGACCACTGTGCCTTAGACCACTGCACAGGTGGAACCCTTTCTACAGAGGATTCTACATGGTACCCAAAAGGGCTCTACCCAGAAACAACAAGGGTTCTCCTATGGGGACAGCCGATTAACCCTTTTGGAACAGTGTAGCGACTATGCACAACTATCCCTGCTCCTGTTACAAGGAATGCGTCTGACTAGATAACTTTGTGGCAGCAGGCATAGAAAATACAATAGCTAACTACAGCATCCATGCTTCTCACAAGGGTATACAAGGGTACAGTACTAGGGTCTCATGCTACCGAACAGGATTATTTCCATGGTCACAGAACTGTAATGTAGATATTTAAATGTGTGTCTAATAATTGTCACGGATAGGCTTGTCTCTTAAAAGCTGGTCCGCTGGCCAAAGCACCATTTCTTCTAACAGCACAGTCCCCTCCCTTCCTCGCAGACACAGACAGACAGAGACAGACGAAGCCCAAGGACACTTCTTCACTACAACCCTGAAATGTCATTTCCATGTATTAAAATCCATTAAAATGCATATCGCTCACTACACCCAGCCCCCTCAATGGAGGGCTCTGATAAAAAACAATCAGCTGTGCAAATCACTCTCCCACTCAGCTGCAAATGCTGAAAACACACATCACAGCCTAATTGACAAAAGCCTCACAGAGCCACTCTCCTCCTCCTCTTCCTCCTGCTGCTGCTTATACTCTTCCTCCTGCTCCTCTTCCTCCTCCTGCTGCTTCTCTTCCCCTCCACCTTCACTTCCTCCTCCTGCTGCTTCTCTTCCCCTCCACCTTCACTTCCTCCTCCTGCTGCTTCTCTTCCCCTCCACCTTCACTTCCTCCTCCTGCTGCTTCTCTTCCCCTCCACCTTCACTTCCTCCTCCAAAATAGTCCCTCCCTCCTTCAGTCCTCCTCTTGCTTTCTCAGTTCAACTGCCTTACCTCACTGGTGTGCTTCAGTAGGCCACCATATCACTTGGCAATGACCACAAACACCCTAGCGGCGCCCAGTCCCTCTAATGTCACCATAGCAGCTTTAACTATAAACCAGAAATTTGACAAACATCACAGGTTTCTTAAGAAAAAACTACATTGTAATGTGATGTCCATATCTTGTTATAGTGTTGTTACTGTACTGGTTCATCCACTGGCTGTGTTTCCATATGCAACATGTCATGTGTTGATAATGATGATGCTTTCTACTGATTTGCATTAGCGATTGGTCCTGCTGCTACGCTCATGTCTTTACTTAGGGTGGTATTCATCACTAGGCACCAAAAAGAAGAAAACAGACTCAAACAGAGAAGGATTACCTGAACAAACAAATGCTTGTTTTAATTTTCCTTTGCAAATAGTTGTACCACATTTTGCAAATGAATATCTATGAAAACTGAATGTGATGTCAACATCAGATTACTGTAGGTCTGACTGTGAGTCATCACTATAACCCCTGTCTCGTATCTGTCTGTGCATTAGGTAAACAGCATGGTCCTGTTGCGCAGTGCAGAGGCTCCAGAGAAGATCACATTGCTCCACCAAGCCCACACAGAGTCACCGAGAGGGAGTAAAGTTCACCAGGTTCTACCCGTCCCTCATCATCCCTTGTCCATTCTTTACTACCTTCTTTTCTTTAGCCTCAACCACCACCACAACATGCCTGGCCGTGACCATCTTAAACTACTGAAGATTAAATGTTGAGAGCGCTAAAGACCGCTGGGCCACTAAATGAAAAGGTCACTGGATTGAATCCCAGAGCTGATTAGGTGAAAAATCTGTTGATGTGCCCTTGAGCAAGGCACTTAGGGTTAAGTTGTTCTGGATAAGAGCGTCTGCTAAATTACTTTTTTTGAAATTTACATTTTTCACTGATGGTAAACAAACCCTGCAGTACTGACAAGAACAACAATCCATTTACCTCCTGAAGCATGGCACCAGACTGCTGCACTACTGGAAACAATAATTTGCAGTAAAACACATCTCTTTAGCACAGCCTCACTGTTGTGATTGAGAGATATACACTGAGCATACAAAACATTAAGAACACCTGCTCTTTCCATGACAGACTGACCAGGTGAAAGCTATGATCCTTATTGATGTCACTTGTTAAATCCACTCCAATCAATGTAGATGAAGGGGAGAAGACAGGTTAAAGAAGGATTTTTAAGCCTTGAGACAATTGAGACATGGATTCTGTATGTGTGCCATTCAGAGGGTGAATAGGAAAGACAAAAGATTTGAACGGGGTATGGTAGTAGGTGCCAGGCGCACCATTTGTCTCAAGAACTGCAACGCTGCTGGGTTTTTCACACTAAACAGTTTCCCGTGTGTATCAAGAATGGTCCACCACCCAAAGCACATCCAGCCAACTTGACATAACTGTGGGAAGAATTGGAGTCAACATGGGCCAGAATCCCTGTGGATCGCATTTGACACCTTGTAGAGTCCATGCCCCGGCGAATTGAGGCTGTTCTGAGGGCAGAAGGAGGGGATGCAACTCAATATTAGGAAGGTGTTCCTAATGTTTAGTATACTCAGTTTATAAATATACTGAACAAAAACATAAACGCAACAATTTAAACGATTTTACTGAGTTACAGTTCATATAAGGAATCAATCAATTGAAATAAATGAATTAGGCTGGGCAGGGGCATCACTGCCTGGTATGGCAACTGCTCGGACCGTAAGACGCTACAGAGGGTAGTGTGTCCGGCCCAGTACATCACCAAGCTTCCTGCCATCCAGGACCTCTATACTAGGCGGTGTCAGAGGAAGGCCTAAATAAAACTCAGACTCCAGCCATCCTGACTGTTCTTTCTGCTTTCCTTTACACTGCTGCTTCAGTACTTACAGTTCATTTTCTGTGCAGAGTCACTTTACCCCTACCTACATGTACATATTACCTCACTTACCTCGACTAACCTGCACATTGACTCGGTACCGGTACCCCCTGTACGTAGCCTTGTTATTGTGTCACTTTTTTAACTTTTGTTTATTTAGTCAATCTTTTCTCAAATGTTATTTTCTTTAAACTGCATTGTTGGTTAAGGGCTTGTAAGTAAGTAAGCATGTGACAAATACAATTTGATGTGGCGGTCCTGGGCTGGTGTAGTTACGTGGTCTGCAGTTGTGAGGCAGGTTGGACTGCCAAATTCTCTAAAACATTGGAGTCGGCTTATGGTAGAGAAATTAACATTTAATTCTCTGGCAACAACTCTGGTGGACATTCCTGCAGTCGGCATGCCAATTGCACGCTCACTGAAAACTTGAGCCTATAAGGGCACAAGACGAGAGCCAGATGCAGACACGAGAGGCAGATGGTTTGAGTATTTGATATTTATTCATTCCAAAATGGGTAGGCAAGAGAATGGTTGTGGTCAGGCAAAAGGTCAAAATCAGTTCAGTCCAGGAGGTACAGTGTGGCAGGCAGGCTTGAGGTCAGGGGAGGCAGAATGATCAAGCAGGCAGGTCCAGAAAACAGGCATGGGTCAAAACCGGGAGGACTGGCAAACGAGAATACAAAAAGGCAGGAGCACGGGAAAAACACGCTGGTTGACATGGAACACACAAGACGAACTGGCACAGACAGACAGAAAACACAGGTTTAAATACACAGGGGATAATGGGGAAGATGGGTGACACCTGGAGGGGGTGGAGACAAGCACAAGGACAGGTGAAACAGATCATGGTGTGACAGAGACATCTGTGGCATTGTGTTGTGTGACAAAACTGCACACTTAAGAGTGGCCTTTTATTGTCCCCAGCACAAGGTGCACCTGTATACTGATCATGCTATTTAATCAGCTTCAATCCAGCTGGATGGGTTATCTTGGCAGAGGAGAAATGGTCACAAACATGGATGTAATGCAGAACATTTGAGAGAAAATAGCTTTTTGTGCATATGGTACATTTCTGGGATCATTTATTTCAGCTAATGAAACATTGGACCAACACTTCAGATGTTGAGTTTATATTTTTGTTCAATATATAGATACAGTATAAATAATATATATATATATATATATATATATATATATATATATATATATATATGTATATATATATATATATATATATATATATATATATATATATATATATATATATATATAGAGAGAGAGAGAGAGAGAGAGAGAGAGAGAGAGAGAGAGAGAGAGAGAGAGAGAGAGAGAGAGAGAGAGAGAGAGAGAGAGAGAGAGAGAGAAATAGAACTGAATAATATTAGGAAATGCTATAGATGGAAAAAAAAGTAGGGTGGAAATCTACCAAAATGCAATTAGGCAACAACTAATTCAATCCCTTTTGGACAACTTACTGGTCAAAATGTTCCAAGGTTAAACTTGGCAGTAGAAAACCTTAACAGTATGTTTTGAACTATCAAATCCCTATCAAATCAAAAAATGTAAAACAGAAAACCAAAGAAAATTAACAATAACAAATGGTTTGATGAAGAATGCAATAACCTAAGAAAGAAATTGAGAAACCTATCCAACCAAAAACAGAAACCCAGATAACCTGATCCTTCTCTATGGTGAAACACTAAGACAATATAGAAATACACTACGGAAAAAGAAGGAACAGCACGTTAGAAATCAGCACAATGTAATTGAAGAATCCATAACCACTTCTGGGAAAATTGGAAAACACTAAACAAACAGCAACACGAAGGGTTATCTATCCAAAATGGAGATGTATGGATAAAATACTTCTCCAATCTTTTTGGCTCTATAACAAAGAATTAACAGCAAAAAGATGATCAAATGCAAATCTTAGAATCAACTATTAAAGACTACCAAAACATACTGAATTCTCCAATTACGTTGAAAAATACAAACCCTCCAACCCAAAAAGGCCTGTGGTGTTGACGCTATCCTCAATTAAATTATAAAATGTACAGACCACAAATTCCAATTGGCTATATTTAAACTCTTTAACATCATCTTTGGCTCTGGCATCTTCCCCAATATTTGTAACCAATGACTGATCACCCCAATCCACAATAGTGGAGACAAATTTGATACCAGTACGGCAACTGCTCGGCCTCTGACCGCAAGGCACTACAGAGGGTAGTGCATACGGCCCAGTACATCACTGGGGCTAAGCTGCCTGCCATCCAGGACCTCTACACCAGGCAGTGTCAGAGGAAGGCCCTAAAAATGGTCAAAGACCCCAGCCACCCCAGTCATAGACTGATCTCTCTACTACCGCATGGCAAGCGGTACCGGAGTGACAAGTCCTCAACAGTTTTTACCCCCAAACCATAAGACTCCTGAACAGGTAACCAAATGGCTACCCGGACTATTTGCATTGTGAGCCACCCCCCCCCCACAGGACCCACGGACACACAAAGAAATGAGAGAAACTTAGACTGTGTGGACACCTGAAGTGATTAACGCAAGAGGCTGGAGCTACCTAAGCTTCCTGTGGTCTACTCTGATTCCTGCCGTCCTCCTCTCTGATGAGGCTAGAGACTATAGACATAGAGGCTGGAGGCTAGAGCTGGGTTAACTGTGGAACTGCCTGTACTTCCTGTGGGCTCTGACCCTTGTCTCCTCTCTGCTGGATCCCTGTCTCTTTGCTGAGAGCTCTGAGAGCCGCAGCCATCAGAGAGCGATTTGAGGGGCAGTCAGGGGGGCAGGCAGGCCCAGTCAACTGTAGCTGGCCAGCTCCAGAGCTCTGACCCAGCACTCTGCAGCACACAATCACCACAGTCCAGTCAGCTGGGGATATGTGGGATGGATGATGGACACATTCTCTACACTCAACACAATTATGTTTAAGTGCAGCAAAAAGTACTAAAGTACTAAATTCTGCTATGTTGTCAAACTGGGAGTATTGGACTTTGCACCACAGACTCATATTAGAGTAGGCATGTATAGAGGCCTACAGTACTGCAGACAGTGTGTGTAGTAGGCTAATGTGCTAGTGGTGTGTTTTAAGTGGGAGTTTCAGGTTATGAATCAGTGCTGGTAAAATGTAATAAAGAGTGCTCAATTATGTTATCAAACTGGGACTTCCCAGTACAGCGACGTGTAGGGAGAGCAGACAGCGAATGTGCTGTGTAGTAGGCTACTGTGCTACTGTGCTTCTGTGCTACTGTGGTGTAGGTGTAATTGGCAGACTCAGGTTATGAATTAGTGGTTGGTGAAATCCAATCAGGCCAAACCAGTCATATCCTGAGGAATCCTCTTAGTGGAGAAATGCTTTGTTCCTGAGCCACTGGCCTAACGATGAGTCTGCTGCACTCAGTGCACTGACCTACGCACACACACACACACACAAACACACACACACACACACACATCACGTTTTGATCAAGCAGACTAGGATATGTTCCGGGTCGCCTCTGGGAATAAAATTGACGTATACACTGACTCTGTGACTGGGTTCATCAGGAAGTGCATCTGGGACGATGTGCCTACTGTGACGATTAAAGCTTATTCAAACCAGAAACCGGGGATAGATGGCAGCATTCATGCAAAACTGAAAGCGTGAACCACCACATGTAACCAAGGAAAGGTGACTGGGAACATGGACGTGTACAAACAGACTAACTATGACCTCCGCCCAAGAAAGCAAAAGTTACAAAACTAAATGACAATCGTCCCATAGCACTCACTTCTGTAATTATGAAGTGCTAGATAAGGACTATATCACCTCTCTCTTTCCTGACACCCTAAACCAGGGGTCAACTAGATTAAGCCGCAGATGGTCAGGGGGCCGGAACGTAATTACAAAGAACTCATTTCAGGAAACTAGGCATATGTCACACGTCACTACTTCACAGGAGAGGCATTTGAACGTGAAAATGTTTTTTTTGCTGCCAACATACTGACTCAAATCTCTAGCCACTTTAATCATTCAAAATTGGATGTTATAAATGTATCACTAGTCGGTGCTCGGCGGTCGTCGCCGGCCTACTAGCTGCCACCGATCCATTTTTCCTTTTCGTTTGTGTCTGTCTGTTATTGTTATCACCTGTGTCTGATTAGTTAATTTCGGTGGGTTTATTAACCTCCGCTGCCTGCTAGCCTTTGTGCGGGATTAATTGTGCTTGTGAGCTCTGTTAGGGGTGCGTGTTTGCGCCACAGGGTTTTTCCCTCACAGTCGTTGTATAGTGGTTACTATATTTAGGAGTAGAGGTTTCTCCTCCGTGTGTTTCATGATTTTCCCCGCCTGTTGTTGGTGGGTTGGGATTTATAATAAACGACTGTGCAAACTGGAATTCCTTGCTCTCCTGCTCCTGACTCCTGCACCTACCTCTTCTTAGGAGGCACCTAACATATACTGTACTCTATACCATCTACTGCATCTTGCCTATGCAAGACGGCCATCGGTCATCCATATATTTATATGTCCATATTCTTAATCATTCCTTTACACTTGTGTGTATAAGGAAGTTGTTGTGAAATTGTTGTATTACTTGTTGGTTATTACTGCATTGTCGGAACTAGAAGCACAAGCATTTCGCTACACTCACATTAACATCTGCTAACCATGTGTTTGTGACCAATAAAATTTGATTTGATTTTTTTTTAAATTGCACTGTCCGCAACCGCAGAGCTCTCCAGAGGGGGGTGAACTCAGCCCAATGAACCATCGGGGGAACACTGTCTACCCTCCAGGAAATACAGCACCCGGTGTCACAGGAAGGCCAAGAAGGTAATCAAGGACCTCAGCCGGGATTGAGAGACTGACAAACAGCCACCGCTACCCTGCCCAGTACCCTACTCTGCCCCTTAGCCGGCTACCACCCGTTGATTATTAAAAATAATGGAAATATTGTATGCTTGTTTGACATTTACTGCATTGATCAATAGCATTTTGTTGCATCAGCCAAAAACCTGCTAAACTGTGTATGTAGGTGATCGATACAAATCTATATGATTTCATGTTCACAAACACACACTTATACACACATGTACATACACGCTCGGCGCACACACACGGTGCATGAATGGCGCAAGCATACACTAGCGTGTACACGCCACACAGACGGAATAAATACAACACGCACACACAGTGAATATACATGAGCCTACCGGGATCAGAAATAACAACACGTCAAATTTGATTTGATTTGATTTGAGCCTACCGGGATCAGGTAAAGACTTCCTGCCATTCCCCTTGGTAGTGCATCCTCCCACAGAACCACCAACTGCTCTAAGCGCTTGGCTTCTGGGATGCTTAATTGTCCCAGAGGGGCTGTTAGAACATAAGAACACTGTTATAATGCTTTTAGGATGTTAGAATGGAACATTAGAATGCCACAAGGCTCTATAGATTCCCTCCACCACATGCTCCAGTGGAGCTGAGGCAGCACATTACATCACCATACGGGTCACAGCTGAGTGATGCAGATAGAAGGGGAGAGAGGACAAAGTATTCAGCAAGACATATCACTAACACAACGCTTATTTCATCCACTCACTGCTTCGTGACCAATGATAGATATATACATTAAATGACTGATAGGGGACACAGTCCCACCATCTTGGCACTCCCTCACCACTGTAAAAAAGATTTTGGAAGCTATAGAAATTGATTTATTCATGACTACATTTGTTTATGCCACATTTACTATATTACAGACACCGTAATGCATTCTTTTAAATTATATTATGTGAGCTAATCATACAAATACAAATATTTTCCATTAAGTATAATTTTTTGAGATGGCTAATGTTACTGTCCCCACTAGAACCATAAAATAAATAAATTTGGTCCTTGAAACATTTAATTGAAATAGTGTAGAATTCCATTCATTCCTATGAAGGACTGCTCCTACTGGGGATTGTCAATATGGCCGACCGGTGGCTTCAACGCCTCTCAATGGCCCATACTGTAAATAGCATCAGCAGTCCAGAGTTTATATAAACAAACTGAAATATCACATTTAGATAACTATTCAGACCCTTTACTCAGTACTTTGTTGAAGCACCTTTGGCAACGATTATAGCATGATGCTACAAATTTGGCACACCTGTATTTGGGGAGTATCTCCCATTCTTCTCTGCATATCCTCTCAAGCTCTGTCAGGTTGGATGGGGAGCATCGCTGCACAGCTATTTTCAGGTCTCTCCAGAGATTAATCGGGTTCAAGTCCGGGCTTTGACTGGGCCACTCAAGGACATTCGGAGACTTGTCCCGAAGCCACTCCTGCGTTGTCTTAGCTGTGTGCTATTGGTCATTGTCTTGATTGAACTCTTTGGCCTGAATGTCCAGCATCACATCTGGAGGAAACCTGGCACCATCCCTACGATGAAGCATGGTGGTGGCAGCATCATGCTGTGGGGATGTTATTCAGCGGCAGGGACTGGGAGACTAGTCAGGATTGAGGCAAAGCTGAATGTAGCAAAGTACAGAGAGATCCTTGATGAAAACCTGCTCCAGAGCGCTCAGGACCTCAGACTGGAAAAAGGGGTCTGAATACTTTCCAAATGCACTGTACACAATATGCGGACACCCCTTCAAATTAGTGGATTTGGTTATTTCAGCCACGCACGTTGCTAACAAATGTATAAAATCGAGCACACAACCATGCAATCTCCATAGAGAAACATTGGCAGTAGAATTGCCTTATTGAAGAGCTCAGTGACTTTCAGCGCGGCAACGTCATTGGATCCCGCCTTTCCAACAAGTCAGCTCGTCAAATTTCTGCTCTGTTAGAGCTGCCCCGGTAAACTTTAAGTGCTGTTATTGTGAGGTGGAGCAACAATGGCTCAGTCGCGAAGTGGTAGACCACACAAGCTCACAGAATGGGACCGCTGAGGGCTGAAGTGCACAGCGTGTAAAATCGTCTGCCATCGGTTGCAACACTCACTACCGAGATCCAAACTGCCCCTGGAAGCAACGTCAGCACAAGAACTGTTCTTCGGGAACTTCATGAAACGGGTTTCCATGGCCGAGCAGCCGTACACAAGCCTAAGATCACCATGTGCAATGCCAAGTTTTGGCTGGAGAGGTGTAAAGTTTCCGCCATTGGACTCTGCAGATGTGTGTGTGTGTTTGTCTAGAGTGATGTGTTTGATGTGTTTGTCTGGAGTGATGAATCACGTTTCACTCTTGGCAAATGCCAGGAGAATGCTACTTTCCCGAATGCATAGTGCCCACTGTAAAGTTTGGTGGATGAGAAATGCTTCACAGAGTTCAAGTAACAGACACATCTCAACATCAACTGTTCAGGGGAGATTGAGTGAATCAAGGCCTTTGTCGTGACTTGACTTTAACATTAATCTGAAGACTGTTATTTATTTAATTAACTACGTTTAATTGTTACCCAATTAAATTAGTCACGTAACAATCAACAAATTAGGATCTGGGGCACCACGAGAGCAGTTCTTTAAAGAGTTACCATCTCCCGAATTAAACTCAAAAAGGTCTTTACCTATCACATCTATAAACCGTCAACTTATTAATCATAACCTCATATCATATCACCATTCATAACATCCTTGCATCTGCAAAAAACAGAGCCTTACTTATGATTCAGTACTACACAAATTGGTTAAATTATTTCTTTACTAGTTAATTAAATGGGAAAACAGGATAAACACACACACACACACTATGCCCCCGTTATTGACTGAAAAAAGGTCCCTAGCGGATTGACAACATGAATACTTGTTAAAGAAGAGATGGAGAGGGAGAGAGGGACAGAGACACTTAACATTGCCACATTTAGAAACTACTCTCACCTACAATAACCATATACTTTGCACACAAACTGCCACCCGCTTTGAGCAAGAAATCATGAATGCATTTACGTGAAATGCCTGAGTTCGCCGTGGATCTCTCGTGAATGGGGCAGCCTTGGAAAGGGGGTGGGCCTTTTCGCGGCACTCTTGTAAGGCTCTTATTGTCCGAAATGCGTCCAACAACTCTTCAACTGTAGTCCTTCTTCGTAGTTACCCGGTGACATGTCGTGTAGTCCTGAACAGAACTACAGAGTTGATTTTCCTTCCATTCGCTCTTGAAGATGCTTCTTTGAAGATAGGCTGGTCAGCCGTAAACTATGGTTTGAGCAGAGTAACAGGATGCTCCAACTTAAATTTTGAAGATACTTTACTTAGGACAGCTAATCAGCCGTACCAGTGATTGTCCGGGAGGTGAGTTTATTGTCTCAACCTCGTGTTGAGATTCAAAGTTCACACCATTTTAAATATATAGCTACCGCTTCACGCTTTTTCTGGTTTAATGTGTTAATTTCTTAACCCATCATTTATACATTTTGCTCATAAGGGGCAGTTCGAGCCGGGTGACACGCTCTCTGACCTCACTTCGGGGCGGTAATTACTCACTGTGCAAAGTTATGGAAAACAATTATCTCTTATAGCTTCTCAAATCACATCCCTCTCTTAACAAAAACACTTTCATAATTGTTCATATTACATGCACAACCCATAGTATAGAAACTCCAGCTATGTAGTGTGTGTACTTTCCAAGTTACAGTATGTTAAAAAAAAAGTTTTTTGATGACATCACAAAATAACTAACAAAATGACATTAGTGTTCTATGGATCGCCTCTGACCAATGAGTTTGAGTTTATTTTTTACAGGGACAGTGCACATTCATCAACGTCTCAGTAAAAGTGCCGGTTTTTCAACCACAGTCCCGGGGCAGGTTATCAAAAACAATCACAATAACAATACAAACAATCAATGAGCAGTGAGCACACACAGAGCAACATAGGACAAGCAAGACATAGCATGCAGACAGAGCAACATAGCCCAAAAAAGCAACAAGACAAAATCCATAAAAGCAACAAAGTGTTTCCACACCTCACAAGCTACAGACGACAGACAACATGGAAAGTGGAAATACACAACTAGGGATTATGTTCTCAAGTCTGATTGGCCTTTAGCCAAGTCTTCATGTTTTTTTTTGTGAAAGTGTGATAGGTGGTTCAGTTATGTGTGTCTGATGGCAGTGTATTCCAAACATGTGAAGCTCTAACAGAAAAGCAGATTGACTGAAGGTGCTTTACCTAAAGGGAACTATACAGTCACCTCTCATGGCAGACCTTGTGGATCGGCTGCCATATGTTTGGGTTTTCTGTTTAACAAAAGTACTGAGTGGAGGGGGAGCCAGGCCATTTAGGATATTGAATACAAGACATGCGTCGGTGTATTGCACAAGATTTTCCCAACTCAGGAACTCATGCTTTCTGAGGATGTAACAGTGATGATGGATATTGAGCTTTCTATCAAGCACTTTGAGAGCCTGTTTGTAGACAGACTGAATGTTGTACAGCGAGCTTGGGTCCAACTAGTCAAGCAGTATGTTAAGTGGGGGAGTATCATAGATTTGAAGTACAGTTTTTCTACCTCTGTAGTCAAACATTTTTGTCTAAATCGGAAATGAGCTAAATTGAATTTGGTTATTTGAGTTAGGTTTTTCACCTGCTTTTTAAAAGAGAGGTTGGAATCAAGTATGATGCCAAGGTACTTAAAATCAGATACCACCTGGAGCTTCTCCCCTGACACATAGACATCTGGCTCAGTAGCATCAGTTTCCCTCTTTGTAAAGAACAGACAGACAGTTTTTTTCACATTGAGATGCAAACATGAGTCACTGAGCCACTTTGTAACATGGACCACTACAGTAGTGAGTTCTTGTGCAGCTTGTTGTTTGCTCTTTGCATGCACATATATCACTGTATCATCTGCATACATTTGAACTTCAGACCCAGTACAGACAGAAGGCAGATAATTAATGTACAGGCTGAACAGGATGGGCCCCAGCACGTGACACTTGGGGAACGCCCACATCATTGCTAAGAGTGGGTGACAGCTCATTGCTCACTCTGACACGCTGAGTTCTGCCTTCGAAGTATGATTTCATCCATCTCAAGGCATCGGGGGAAAAGTTGAACTTGGACAATTTTGTGATGAGAACCTCATGATTAACAGTATCAAAAGCCTTCCTTAGGTCCAGAAACGCAGCCCCACCAACGCCCCCTTTGTCCATCTTGGACTTCACAATTTCCAGAAGAAAGCAGTTGGCCATTTCTGTGGAGTGTTTTGCTCTGAAGCCAAACTGCATGGAGTGTAATGTGTAGGGGCTGTTGTTGAGGTGGGCAATCAATTGTTCTGCTACACACTTTTCAACACAAAATTCCCCACATTCTACATTCAAAATATTGTAGCAGTATTCAATTTTTAAAGTGTTAAGAGTTTCAGTGGGAAAAGGTCTGTTGAGACAAAGCACAGGCCTGGATCTTCTCCCTTGATTCACAACAGGGTGTGAGTGCCAATCCGCACTAGTTCTATCCTCCCCCTCGACAGGTGAAAGGGGGTCTGATTGAAGTTAGTCATTGCAAACCTGATCTGACCTATTTGAATTCTTGTGGTCAGTCATGACACCTTCATGGTTGAATTGCTGCAGAGAAACCACTACTAAAGGATACCAATAATAATAAGAGACTTGCTTGGGCCAAGAAACACAAGCAATGGACATTACACCAGTGGAAATCTGTCCTTTGATTTGATGAGTCCAAATTTGAGACATTTGGTTCCAACCGCTGTGTCTTTGTGAGACGCAGAGTAGGTGAATGGATGATCTCCACATGTGTGGTTCCCATCGTGAGGCATGGAGGAGGAAGTGTGATGGTGTGGGGGTGCTTTGCTGGTGACACTGTCTGTGATTTATTTAGAATTCAAGGCACACTTAACCAGCATGGCTACCATAGTGGGACTATCATTTGTTTTTCAACAGGACAATGACCCAACACACCTCCAGGCAGTGTAAGGGCTATTTGACCAAGAAGGAGAGTGATGGAGTGTTGCATCAGAAGACCTGGCCTCCACAATCAACCGACCTCAACCCAATTGAGATGGTTTGAGATGAGTTGGACTGCAGAGTGAAGGAAAAACAGCCAACAATTGCTCAGCATATGTGGGAACTCCTTCAAGGCAGTGGGAAAATCATTCCAAGTGAAGCTGGTTGAGTGTGCAACACTGCCATCAAGGCAAGGGGTGGCTCCTTTGAAGAATCTCAAATCTCAAATATATTTGGATTTGTTTAACACTTTTTTGGTTACTACATCATTCCATATGTGTTGTTTCATAGTTTTGATGTCTTCACTATTATTCTACAATGTAGAAAATATTAAAATAAAGAAAAACTCTTGAATGAGTGGGTGTGTCCAAACTTTTGGCTGGTACTGTATATATAGGTGTGACATGACACGAGCAATGTGGATTAGGAGTGAGGGTGCCAGTGTGGTTCTGGTTTAGTAAACACTGAGTAGCTGTGGTATGTGTTTTTCTCCTGAGGTGACGGAGGTTTTCCACATTCATTCTCTCTCTCCCTCGCTTCTCTGTCTCTCTCTCTCTCTGTCTCTCTCTCTCCCTTTCCATTGACTCTTGTCCAGCTGAGCCATACAGGATTACGGAACATTCAAACTTGATCTTTCTTTCTTTTTTCTCGCTCTGTCATTCTTTGTAGCCAGCTGCAGCAAGTGGCTACAGTGTTAGGATTCCACTGAGATAGGGGACAAACTAGTACTCTGTTATGATGAGTGTTTTCCCTCCCCCTACTACCAATGATATCTCTCGCTCTCGTCACCCCCCTCTCTGTCTCTCTCTTTATCTCTCTCTGGCCATGTGTGACTGTGAGGGGCCTGTTATGAGTTTGTTTCCCTCCCTCTACTACCAACGCTCTCCCTCCCTCTCCTCTCTATCTTCTCTGTGTCACTGTGTGGGGACTGTCCCTGTCTAACCCCTTGGGACTCTGAAGGGGGCTGTGTTTGACCAAGCGTGTCTAGGCAAGAGTCTCACACACACACTGTTTTGTGAGTAGAAGGCCTGAGTAGTATACAGCAGCCTGACTGCCTGTAAAACCTGCATGTATTTCTTCATGTAGCATAACAAATGAAGAAGTGCTAGTCTGTGCAGGAGTAGGTCATATGAGGACTGTTGTTCTATTCCTGACTTCCCCTGTCGCTCCCTGGTGATGGCAGAGCAGAGGAGAGCTGCTTCCCGGAAGCTGCATGAGAGATGCTCCACTAGTTGCGTCCCAAATGCAACCCTATTCCCTATGTAGTGCACAACATTTGACCAGAGTCCTATGGAGCCTGGTGGAAAGTAGTGCACTAAATAGGGAAATACGATGCCATTTGGGATGATGCGCTGACTCCACACTGCAGCCAGAGAGAGAGAGAGAGAGAGAGAGAGAGAGAGAGAGAGAGAGAGAGAGAGAGAGAGAGAGAGAGAGAGAAAGAAAAGAGAAAGATTTGTATTTATAGCTTACCAAAGGTCCCTGTGGTTGGGCTGTGGGCACTGTGACTGTCAGGGCTGATGGGTCAAACACACTGACTGGCTAGCCCAGGGCCTGGACGAACCACTGACTGGCTAGCCTAGGGCCTGGACGAACCACTGACTGGTTAGCCCAGGGCCTGGACGAACCACTGACTGGCTAGCCCAGGGCCTGGACAAAGCACTGACCGGCTAGCCCAGGGCCTGGACGAACCACAGACTGGCTAGCCCAGGGCTTGGACAAACCACTGACTGGCTAGCCCAGGGCTTGGACGAATCACTGACTGGCTAGCCCAGAGCCTGGACGAACCACTGACTGGCTAGCCTAGGGCTTGGATGAACCACTGACTGGCTAGCCTAGGGCTTGGACGAACCACTGACTGGCTAGCCTAGGGCTTGGACGAACCACTGACTGGCTAGCCCAGGGCCTGGACAAACACTGCAGGGAACACACAAGCACAGGCAGGCACACGCAAATGTACACACACGATGCTTGCATAAACACACACTTCCTGAAATGTATTTTAAATCTGTGGCGAGAGGAACAGGTCTTTTATGTGGAGGATGAGGGTTGTAGTAGGTATCTCAGATAGGGTGGAATGAGGCCTAAGAGGGTTTTTATAAATAAGCATGAACCAGTGGGTCTTGCGACGGGTAAACAGAGATGACCAGTTTACAGAAGAGTATAGAGTGCAGTGATGTGTCCTATAAGGAACATTGGTGGCAAATCTGATGGCTGAATGGTAAAGAACATCTAACTGCTTGAGAGCACCCTTGCCTGCCGATCTATAAATTACATCTCCGTAATCTAGCATGGGTAGGATGGTCATCTGAATCAGGGTTCGTTTGGCTGCTGTGGTGAAAGAGGAATGATTACGATAGAGGAAACCGAGTCTAGATTTAACCTTAGCCTGCAGCTTGGATATGTGCTGAGAGAAGGACAGTGTACCGTCTAGCCATACTCCCAAGTACTTGGATGAGCTGACTACCTCAAGCTCTAAACCCTCAGAGGTACTAATCACACAGGTAGGGAAAGGGGCATTCTTCTTACCGAACCACATGATCTTTGTTTTAAGGGCAGAGCTTGTTGGACACTAAAAGCTTTTTGTTGGACACTAAAAGCTTTGTTGTAGAGCATTTAACACAAAACCCAGGGAGGGGCCAGCTGAGTATAAGACTGTATCATCTGCATAGAAATGGATGAGAGAGTTTCCTACTGCCTGAGCTATGTTGTTGATGTAAATTGATAAGAACGTGGGGCCTAGGATTGAGCCTTGGCGTACTCCCTTGGTGACAGACAGTTGGAGAGACAGCAGATGTTCTGACTTTATACACGTTATGTTCTGACTTTATACACAAACTCTCCCTTCTTTATATTTTTCTCTAGGGTCTCCTGTAAAATCAGACATGATGGCTCAATCATCTTTGAATTCTCTGCATGAATAACACAGATGCCAAGATTGGGCTTTGTGGGTTTTCACCACATCTTAATGGGTTATGAGAGAGAGAGACCGAGAAAGGAATAAGAGAGAACAGGGGGCGAGAGGAAGTGCTAGGGAGAGAGAGAGAGAACACGAGAGAGAGAAAAAGAGAGAGAGACATTTACCATGCCAATAAAGCCCATTGAATTGAGAGAGAGAGAGAGAGTGAGAGAGAGAGAGAGAGCGAGAGAGAGAGAGAGAACAAAATAAAGAAAGACAGAAAGGGGGAAAGGGTTAATGAGGATAGAGAAAGTGAGCAAAGAGCGAAAGAAAGAGGGAGGGAGCAAGAGAGCCTTTGTTCATCATGTGTAAAGCATTGTGAGCTACCATTAGGCTCTCTGCCAGAGATCCAGTCTGTGATTAGCTCCTCTCTCTCTGTCACTTCTCAGTTGATCATTCATCACACACACACACACACACACACACACACACACACACACACACACACACACACACACACTCACTCACTCACTCACACACACTCACATGCACTAACCTCTCTTCCTCTGCCAAAAGTCATGCAAAATCACCTGTTAGAGAGATTTTCTCTCCTTAAACAGAAAAAAGGAAAAGCGTCACTATCATTAAAACTAATGAGCACTTCTTTATTTCCGCCTACTTGCTGGCATTGCCTTGGAAATTTGAAACCACTGAGAGTTGTCACTGGATATCGACAACACTGGAAAATTGGAGAAGGGGGTAGGGAGGCAGAAAGAGAGAGTGAGAGTGGAGAGTGTAGAAAGAGAGCGAGAGAGTTAGACGGGGTAAGGGATAGGCATGAGTAATCGAGCACTCCAGTACTCGAACGGACATCAAAAAACGATCTTTAACCAGAGACCACATTTTGTTCAACTACTGTTTGTTCGAAATGTTGTCTTGAAGACAACGTTAATGTGCTTTGACTTTGTGTTCCATTTGTACATGTGCATTTGCGGGACACAACAAAAAATAAACCAAGCCAAACATCACAGTTCTGCCCCCTAAATTCCGTTTCCCCGTCATGTCGCACTCACTCAATTGCGTTCGGACGGGTCCCGCTCCCTGTACACACGCGCACCTACAGAAATAAATGACTATACAAACGTATCTAACTGACGGGATACACGAGCTACATTCCTTGTCAAATGACAACAATGGTATATCAAATTCAAAATGGACTGGTTAACTGAAGTAGGGAAATATGTGTTCCGACAATGAGCTGGAGTTTGGAATAATTGCGTCATTTTCGTTAAGGTTAGGGCGAGGCATACGGTTAGCAGTATGGTTAAGGTTAGGTTTAAAATTATACTTTAAGAAGTGAAATTGTAGATACAGGCAGGGTTTATGACTTTGTGGTTGTGGAAACTGACGTTAGTGTTCAATGTAGAATTGTTAATCCATTTACAAAATTCAAAAGAACATAAATAAACTAAATCGAACGTCTCTATATCGAAAATAAGACTGATGTTGGTTTGTAACCCTGAAAAATGTGTCCTAAATTGACAAATTGAGCCCAGTTTCAAAGAACCACTCAATAAGAATAAACTTATGTTCCAGACACGAGATGCGAATCCCTTTGCACTATTATGTTCTATTTTATAATTTTATATTACGTCATTTTTAAAAACTATAACATTTGTGCCTTGACTGTGATATGGGTCCGGAAAATAAGCTAAATTAACTAAATAAGGAGCTGATGAGACCAGGTGAGTAACTAACACAGATGAAATCAATGAATAAAAATTTAAGCCAGAGCTACATGCAAGAACACAACGAAACAGAACACAAGGTTGACTAAGAAAATAAATACAGAACCTTACAATGCCATTGCACAGCCATAGGCTTCTACAATCAATTACCACACTGCTGAGGTTACTACCTTTTTGAAGATTGTGTTCCACTATATAATATAACCAATTAATCTTAAATGGCACTTGTTTTTGTATTGAATGAATATACAGTATATGAGGCAATTTAGCAATTAGGATTCGTTATCTATAATGGTTATGATAAATTAGGAGTTGTTGCTCATTGTTGGCATGCACCAAAAATGTCCCAGTGCCGCCATTGTTCTAAAGATATATATATATATTTTTGTTTTTCTTCATTCCAGTACTATTCAACAACAAAAAAGGCCCAAAAAGGTCTGGAACAGTCCAGAAATGTCAAATGTCCATCCCTAGGAAAGAAGGGGTATGGAGCGAAAGAGAGCAAGGAGAGGGAGAGGGAGAGAGAGGTGGGGCAGAGTGGGCTAGAGAAAGACAGAGAGAAATAGAGAAAAATAAAGAGAGAGAGAAGGATAAAGAAATACAGTGAGAGATAAAAAGAGAGTGAGAGAGAGAGAGAGAGAGAGAGAGAGACTGAAATAAGAGAGAATATTTTTTGTTTGTTAGAGTAGTCCTTATTTCCTAGCAAGTGTTTCTCTGCTGTCTGATCAGTAAACATGGAGCATGCTGGAGCCTGGATGATCAACCATAACTGAATATGTTGCCATAACGTAATAAACGTGAGGCGTTTTTGATTGACAATGTTTCATAGAGCGTTAATTATACAACCCCCCTCCCCCCAATATGCTACCAACACTGTCAGGCTGTGTGTGTAACAGTCAGTGGTGTAGGTGAGGCTGTGAGGGTCTGTGATGTGGACTAGGATCCCCATATGACCTCACCCTGACCGGTATCAGATCCGCCCCAACTTCCTCCTGCAGACTGAGGCCACAGTGAGTGGTAGGCTACAGACTGGAGAAAGCCACATGTTGTTGCGGGGACTTGGGCAGATAACACAAGCCTTTCTGGTAATGTTTGACTAACAAACACTGTGACTGTAAGGTTTACAGAGTTTTACAGATAACCCAGACAAGGTGTGTTACATTTCAGCGACACTACCCCAGAGAGACTAGAGCTTGCTCCTACAGCAAACATGATATGTTTCAAACTTTTCGGGAATACAAAAGAACAAGGATATGGAAAATAACACTTTTGGGCTGATGTATTGTTATATCTAAATTCACACATTCACTGCCAAACAAAGCTTGCTGAGTTTTCAAGTAAAATGTAATATGAGTATTCCATTTGTGAACAAGGCAACAAAGGCCTCTTAGACATCTGCCATCTTATCAAAATACATTGTAGCCTCGGTTATAAGATAGACTTGTTATATAACACAGTGAGCAGTGCCAGAATGCATATATTTACTCTAGGCCTAGTGTATCTGTATATACTATGGCAAACAAACAGGGACATTGGAATATAAAGGAGACTATTTATTATCAAGGTTCCAGCCTTGCGGCTATACTACAGACACCTTATACATTAGGGCTGGAAATTGCCAGGGACCTCACGATATGATATTATTACGATACTTTGGTGCCGATACAATATGTATTGTGATTGTATTGTGATTGTCATGAGTCTATATATATTGCGATTCGATACTCTGATTGTATTGCAATTCGGTGTTCCAAACATTTTGCTCACCAAATGTCTGAGAGAGAGCCATGAGAAAATGAGTTTTGATCAGTCATGCAAATAAAAGGGCTCCCTATTTAAAAAGATGGAAAATAAACTATGAAGGAAAAATACTGGAGTTTAGGTGCTGGTACACCCAACTAGTGCAAAAATAACATTGCACTATTGTCAAAATGATACTATACGATATATCGTCAAAGATAATATCCCATATATGAAACTGTATTGATTTTCTACCCCAAAACTATAATACAGATTATACACTTTATACAGATAATACATTTTATACATAATATACACTTTTATACAGATTAAACACTTTATACAGATTATACACTTTATACAGATTATACACTTTATACAGATTAAACACTTGATTCAGATTAAACACTTTATACAGATTAAACACTTTATACAGATTAAACACTTTATACAAATTAAACACTTTATTCAGATTAAACACTTTATACAGATTATACACTTTATACAGATTATACACTTTATACAGATTATACACTTTATACAGATTATACACTTTATACAGATTAAACACTTTATACAGATTATACACTTTATACAGATTAAACACTTTATACAAATTAAACACTTTATTCAGATTAAACACTTTATACAGATTAAACACTTTATACAGATTATACACTTTAAACAGATTATACACTTTATACAGATTAAACACTTTATACAGATTATACACTTTATACAGATTAAACACTTTATTCAGATTAAACACTTTATACAGATTAAACACTTTATACAGATTATACACTTTAAACAGATTATACACTTTATACAGATTAAACACTTTATACAGATTATACACTTTATACAGATTATACACTTTATACAGATTAAACACTTTATACAGATTAAACACTTTATACAGATTATACACTTTATACAGATTATACACTTTATACAGATTAAACACTTTATACAGATTATACACTTTATACAGATTATACACTTTATACAGATTATACACTTTATACAGATTAAACACTTTATACAGGTGGGGCACACAGGTGGTCGCATATAAATTATCCCGGAAACCAAGGTTTAATCAACCCAAGCCCAGGATGATGCAAACAGACAGAGTTATGATTAAATACTTGGAGATGGCCCATCATCTATTCTATGCTATTATGTCTCTACCTGTCTGTGGCAGATATGAGTCATAGGGTTACAAAGGCTCAAGGAGGTGGCGTGGGGAGTACGGACCATACATTAGCTTTTTTCCATAATCCTGAAACTCTTAAGGGAAAATAACACCATGACTATATACAGTGCCTTCAAAAAAAAAAAAATTTTGTCACTGGCCTACACACAATAACATTAAAGTGGAATTATAACATTAAAGTGGAATTATGTTTTTCGAACAATGTACAAATTAATTCAAATTAAAAGCTGAAATGTCTTGAGTACCTTTATCTCTGTGCTCCAAACATACACCTATCTGTAATGTCCCTCAGGTGAGCAGTGAATTTCAAACACATATTCAACCTCAAAGACCAGGGAGATTTTCCAATGCCTCACAAAGAAGGGCATCTATTGGTAGATGGGTATGTATATAAAA
Source organism: Oncorhynchus tshawytscha (assembly GCF_018296145.1). Lineage (NCBI taxonomy): Eukaryota > Metazoa > Chordata > Actinopteri > Salmoniformes > Salmonidae > Oncorhynchus > Oncorhynchus tshawytscha. Next base: position 14,617,165 of record NC_056436.1, on the reverse strand, counting down.
AAAAAGCAGACATTGAATATTCTTTTGAGCATGGTGAAGTTATTCATTACACTTTGGATGGTGTATCAACACCCAGTCACTACAAAGATACAGGCATCCTTCCTAACTCAGTTGCTAGAGAGGACGGAAACCGCTCAGGGATTTAACAATGAGGCCAGTGGTGACTTTAAAACAGTTACAGAGTTTAATGGCTGTGATAGGAGAAAACTGATGATGGATGAACAACATTATAGTTACTCCACAATACCAACCTAATTGACAGAGTGAAAGGAACGAAGCCTGTACAGAATACAAATATTACAAAACATGCATCTTCTTTGCAGTAAGGCACTAAATGAATACTTCAAAAGAATGAGGCATTACAAAGTGTTATGTTTCGGGCAAATCCAATACAACACATTACTGAGTACCACTCTCCATATTTTCAAGCATAGTGGTGGCTGCATCATGTTATGGGTATGCTTGTAATTGTTAAGGACTGGGGAGTTTTTCAGGATAAAAATGAATGGAAAGGAGCTAAGCATGGGAAAAATCCTAGAGGAAAACCTGGTTTAGTCTGCTTTCCACCAGACACTGCGAAACAAATTCACCTTTCAGCAGGACAATAACCTACAACCAAATCTACACTGGAGTTGCTTACCAAGAATACAGTGAATGTTCCTGAGTGGCCGAGTTACAGTTTTGCCTTAAATCTGCTTGAAAATCTATGGCAAGACCTGAAAACGACTGTCTAGCAATGACCAACAGTCATTTTGACAGAATTTTGAAAATAATAATTAGCAAATGTTGCACAATCCAGGTGTGGAAAGCTCTTAGAGACTTACCCAGAAAGACTCACAGCTGTAATTGCTGCAAAGGTGCTTCTACAAAATATTGACTCAGTGGTGTGAATACTTAGATATTGTAATTAATTAGATATGAATTAGTAATGTAATTTTGATATTTATGTATTTCATTTTCAATACATTTACAAACACTTCTAAAAACATGTTTTCACTTTGTCCTTATCAGAATATTGTGTGTAGATATATCCATTTTAAATTCAGGCACAACAGGCACAACAAAATGTGGAATAAGTCAAGGGGTATGAATACTTTCTGAAGGCACTGTGTATATCATATTGTCTATAGGTCCATAGGGAGGGAAACTATGTCCTGTAACCAAGCTGCCCATAGGGAGAGAGACCCTGTTCTGTTCTTCATTAGGAGAGGTGGTTGATTGACTGACTAATGACCACACCCGTCATTTACTGACAATGTGTGTAGGTGTTACAGGTTGTTGCCAGGTAGTCCTTCTGACACTCAAGGTATCTGATGCTATTGTGCTGACTGCTGAGAAGGTGTGGAGATCAGGGGTGAACTGGGACCAATAATCGGCCCTGGCATTTCTAGCACACCGGCCATTTTTCCTTGAAGCCCTCATTATTCAGAGGGGTTGGGTTAAATGTGGAAGACACATTTCAGTTGAATGCATTCAGTTGTACAACTGAATTCCCTTTCCCTTTCATTATTAGCCAGATAATTATAATTTTGCGCCAAATAAAAACGAGTTAGACAGTCCCACTAGGCTAAAAATGGACCGAAATGCCAGATACCAGTCCGCCCCTGGGTGGAGTGACAGGTAGAACAATCTTTCAATGGACCACATCATTAAAGTCTCCAACAGTCGTGAAGGAGTTCCTACATATGCTGAGCACTTGTTGGCTGCTTTCCTTCATTCTGATGTCCATCTCATCTCAATTGGGTTGAGGTTGGGTGATTGTAGAGGCCAGGTCATCTGATGCAGCACTCTCCTTGGTCAAATAGCCCTTACACAGCCTGGAGGTGTATTTTGGGTCATTGTCCTGTTGAAAAACAAGTGATATCACTGCAGAATTCTGTGGTAGTTTTGGTGGTTAAGTGTGCCTTGAATTCTAAATAAATCACCTGAAGTATCACCCGCAAAGCACCCCCACACCATCACACCTCCTCCTCCATGCTTCACGGTGGGAACCACACATGTGGAGATAATCTGTTCACCTACTCTGCGTCTCACAAAGACAGGGCGGTTGGAACCAAAAATCTACAATTTGGACTCATCAGACCAAAGGACAGATTTCCACTGGTTTAATGTCCATTGCTTGTGTTTCTTGGCCCACGCAAGTCTCTTCTTCATATTGGTGTCCTTTAGTAGTGGTTTCTTTGCAGCAATTTGACCATGAAGGCCTGATTCATGTTGTCTCCTCTGAACAGTTCATGTTGAGATGTGTCGGTTACTTGAACTCTCGGAAGCATTTATTCGGGCTGCAATCTGAGGTGCAGTTAACTCTAATGAACTTATCCTCTGCAGCATGGTCTTCCTTTCCTGTTGCGGTCCTTGTGAGAGCCAGTTTCATCATAGCGCTTGATGGTTTTTGCGACTGCACTTGAAGAAACGTTCAAAGTTCTTGACATGTTATGCATTGACTGACCTTCTTGTCTTAAAGTAATGATGGACTGTAGTTTCTCTTTGCTTATTTGAGCTGTTCTTGGCATAATATGGACTTGCTATCTTCTGTATACCACCTCTACCTTGTCGCAACACAACTGATTGGCTCAAACGCATTAAGAATTCCTCTATCCTAGTGGTTAGAGCATTGGACTAGTAACCGGAAGGTTGCAAGTTCAAACCCCCGAGCTGACAAGGTACAAATCTGTCATTTTGCCCCTGAACAGGCAGTTAACCCACTGTTCCTAGGCCATCATTGAAAATAAGAATTTGTTTTTAACTGACTTGCCTAGTTAAATAAAGGTTAAAAAAAACAACAACAAAAAACAAGGCAACCCTGTTAATTGAAATGCATTCCAGGTGACTACCTCATGAAGCTGATTGAGAGAATACCAAGAGTGTGCAAAGCTGTCATCAAGGCAAAGGTTGGCTACATTGAAGAATCTCAAATATGTGTTATTTCATAGTTTTGATGTCTTCACTATTATTCTATTATGAGTAGGTGTGTCCAAACCTTTGACTGGTACTGTACATAGAACACATTTACAAATATCTTCACATGGTGATGTTTGTATTAGTTAAAAACACATTTGAAAATGACTTTTTAAAATGCACAGTGTACATTCTATCTATCTATCTATCTATCTATCTATCTATCTATCTATCTATCTATCTATCTATCTATCTATCTATCTATCTATCTATCTATCTATCTATCTATCTATCTATCTATCTATCTATCTATCATATAGCCTACCCCTATATACATGTTAGTAATTTGCAGTAACATGCAGTCACTAGACAAATACAGGCAAGAGGAAATGGCTTTTCATTTAGAGGACATGATCAAGTGTAGAGTTTGAAAGGAAATGATCCCAAATCTCAATAACATAAAAGCTTTTCTAGTATGGTCACAATGGGCAGTTGCTACTTCAACAAAGCACAATATTAACTTCCTGCAAGCGTTGGGTAGCAGCAGATCACGTACATCAAGTGTGTTGTTACTGTTAGCCATACTTGACAGCCAGTCCAAGGTCTAAGTTGCTGTTGGTCACTCCCTCACAATCAAGCATTTTCAACAAGGACAACCTGGGTCAGTTTTGAACCATGTAATACATGTGAAATATGATTAGTATAAAACGAGCATGACAAGCAGGGTCTTATTCAGTCTTCTATTGCTTATGAGACAAATTAAACTGGCCATGTGGTAGGCCAGGTGCTTTCACGTGTAACCATTACTATAGTGTCCAGGATATCCACTATACATACTGGGAAGAATTAAAATAAGGTAAAATGACCACACTGTTGTCTCTCAACCATTCACACCCTCTCTCTTTCCTGTGGCTTGAATCTGTCAGATGATTGAAAAAAACTCAAATGTGAAAATAATCTGAATCAGAATGAGGTGTAGCCTCTGTTATCATTGTGGTTTACTTAATTAATATAGTCTGTAACGGGGTAGAGTGAATAGTTACAGGAAATTAAAGATTTATGAATTGGCAATTGTGCATACAAAGGCCTTGTTAATATAATGAAACATTGTGCAATCACCCCAAACAGAGGACAGAACGAGACGTTCACATTACATAGATCATTATTGTGGTACGCTTGGCAAAGCGGGACATTTGATTTAGCAGAATATCATCTCAATTCTCTGAGACAAATTAAGCTGTGAAATGCTATCATTTCTCAATTCTGAAGCACATCAAAGATATGAAATGGTCAGAATTCTAGCATTAAATGCATTACACTAGCCTATAATAAAGGCCTAATACTAGCCTATAATAAAGGCCTAATACTAGCCTATATTAAATGCCTAATACTATCCTATATTAAATGCCTAATACTATCCTATATTAAAGGCCTAGTACTAGCCTACAATAAAGGCCTTATACTAGCCTACATTAAAGGCCTAATACTACTTTATTATGGGCATACCACTCACACAGTAATGTGTCCGGATTGAAGAGTCATTCGATGGCTACTATCCCACAGATGGACCAGGCAAGTTGGCTGGGCTCCAGTCCCTAATTGCATGTTTACATCTCAAGATATCCTATTTCAGATCCACCAGCTGTGAGCCAGTTGATCATAACTGACCACAGAGGTTTCATTGAGTTCAAAGGTTAAGTCTGTTAGATGTGCACATGCAAATAGACCTATAGGCTTATCTATCTATTTTACTACAAGTCCTACTGTGGTATGTGGTAATAACACAGCGGTCAGGGAATGAAACCATGTGAAATGAAATAATCATGTAGTAGAGCACAGCATGATTACTGAGTTGGGTCCAAAACAAAATGTAAACAATGAACATAGTATGGGAGAAACATTCTCAGCCACCAGCTATGACAACAAAACCACTAAGAACAGAATGTGTTTGTGTGTGTGTGTTTGTGTGCGTGCGTGCGTGTACGTGCGAGCATGTGTGTGTTTGTGTATCAGTTAACGTTCTGATTTATGACCTGCTAATAACAAATAGCAACATCAACATTATATGCGTGTTACTCAACTCTAGTCTATGGTGGATCCACAGCACAAACACAACTGAATGCGTTTCCCCAAAAGAGGTAGGTTAGGCTACTTTTCATCGGTTTCAACCAATGTCTAAAAAATAGCGGGGTGGCTCACGATCTGCTTTGATTCGACCCAGCAAGACGGACAAGGAGGCAGCGGCCGATGCAGGCTGACTTCACAAAATAACGGTCCAATATAGCCACACAAAACATAAGCATTTCGTTTGTTTATAAGAAAGCGTCACAATACACTTGTCATTCTTGGTAAATGTGAGCGTCTTATGTCAATACAGCATTATTCATTTAAAGACGTAAGATGGAGAAACGTCGCAGTTCATTGTCCCTGGATGGTGATTGAATTGTATTTCTCATACCTAATCAAATGTTAATTAACATAACCATTATATGCACAATGTAGCAAAACTGAATGAATTCCTCTCCGAAAACTTCCTGTGCATGAATGGCTTTCATAAGGAACATGCGAATTCTAACCGAACCTTGTCCGACAACTCGTTAGTGTAAATCCGTGTCCGCTATTTTGTTACCTCTCGGCTGCGGTCGAAGCACGCAAATAGCAACAGGCCAGGGATGGAGGGAGAAGGGAGACGGCGCAGACACCAATTCCTATTGTCTGCAACACAATGTATAAGAAATTGGCTTACCTGGCTTTATCTCATTGAGCTTGCATTTCTTCAAGGTCTATATTCTGCCTGAACATGATGCTTTGAGTTGTAAACTGTCTGAAGACAGAAGGCGGAAACAGGAACTGGGTAGGAGCAGGACTGCTGCGCGCCTGACGAGTAGTCACTCCGCTATGCTTGGCTTCTAATGAGGAGACTCGAATTGCCACAGAGCCCCATTGCGCATGCTTGCGTCAATTCAATGACCGGTTCGATCTGCTCACACTCCATCCAGTCTTCTGGACTAGGCGACAATGATGCGTCGTCATTTTAAAAATCGGAACCTTTTGAACTTTATTGTGTTCTACCCTTTTTATATGAGGCTATTTGGTATTACCAGAATATACTTTGAAATTGAACAGCTCAAATTGAACAGCTCAACAAGCAGGTGTCTTAATTATATTTATTTGTGAGGCTCTGAAAAATCTGAAGATAGTGTGCAATCATAAAATTCCATTTCTGTGGAAAGGGTTCTACATGGAACCCAAAACTGTTCTACTTGGAACCAAAAGGGTTCTACCTGCAGCCGATGAACCCTTTTAGGGTCCCCCTTTTTGAAAAAAAAAATCTAAGTGTGGTCAGGTATACAGGAGTAGGACTAGGAATAGGCTATTTCACAAGCTATAAAAGTGGATTTTATCCCAGACTTAGAAAGAGTCGGTGGAAGGTGGGTGTATATCATGTCATGGCATCTGTTTAGCATACTGTCCAGGAAACAGACGCTTTATTGGCTAACGAACATTTCCCTGACATTAAGCTGACACTGTCCAAACAACCATTATGTTATAGTCCCTTTATGATATGCAAATCATTTGGACAGACTCATTTCCCTAATACCTGCCCTAAGATAACATTTCTAACAGCAGCACACTGTGCCTGTATTCATAAAGTACACCAGATTACTAGGAGTATTGGTGTAGGATCAGTTTTGCCTTTCAAATCATAATGAATAAGACTACATGAATAGGGAGGATCCAATCTTAGACCAGACACTACTACTCTGAGACACTTTTTTAATATGGGCCCTGAACCGCAGCCATATAGTCATAAACCCTGGTAAATTAGAAACACTCAATGTTCTATGCTTGCCAATAATGCAGTTTTTGTAAAACAACCTTGACTGTTTGGCAAATGTACACCTGGAAGAAGCTAGCCAAATACCCTATAGGCATGTTACTCTAGTATACACTAGATAGCATAGCCACAGAAAGCGGCCTTGTTTTCATAAACCAACACTGTTGTGCTAGTTCCATCCAGTGGTAATAATGTTGTAATACAGCCATTGTTGAGAGGCCAGGGTTTCAAACTTTTCCTGCAAGTTGTCATAGTGCATGACATTTAAAATATAATAATAATAATGTTTTAAGTGAATGGCCAATGTATTGACAAAATGCATTTTCACAGTTTAAATGTTGATGTTCAAAATGAAAGATATAAAAGCTTATCCCGGTTTAGTAAGTAAACAAACCATCAAAATAAATACAACATTGTTACATATGAATCCACTAATATCCTCCTGAACAGAATGGGATACAAATGTGTCATGCCTGCTCCCGCTCTTCCCCCCTGGCGCTCGAGGGCGCCAGGTTCCCCAGCATTACACACTCCTGCAAACATCATTACACACACCGGCCTTCCCCCGTCACGCGCATCAGCGATTATTGGGCTCACCTGGACTCAATCACCTCTGTCATTACCTCCCTTATATCTGTCTGTTCCCCTGCTCTGTTCCCCGCTTCAGCATTGTTTGTCGAACGCTGTGCCTGTCTTGTTTCATGCCTGTTCCTTATTAAATGTTGACTCCCAGTACCTGCTTCTCATCTCCAGCGTCGGTCCTTACACAAATGTATATTTTTGGGGAGGGGTGTGGTAAGACACCGGAAGGAAGTGAGATAATGTGAAAACATAAGAATGGCACTGTCAAGATCAGATATTCGTCTCCTGAGTATTCCCCTAACACCTTAGTTTGAGGTGTACTTACCTACGCTACAAACAAAATAATATTGTTTGTTGAGACGTAGACCCGATGGCAATGGTGAGACTGGGAATACCTTGTCTGTTGGCCTAGAGTAGGATCAGATCAGATCAAATCAAATTGTATTAGTCACATGTGCCGAATACAACATGTGTAGACCTTACAGTGGAATGCTTACCTAGAAACCCATTACCAACAATGCAGTTTAAAAAATATGAATAAGAATAAGAAATAAAAGGAACAAGTAGTTAAAGAGAAGCAGTAAAATAACAATAGGGAGACTATATACAGGGGGTACAGAGTCAATGTGCGGGGGCACTGGTTAGTTGTGGTAATATGTACATGTAGGTAGAGTTATTAAAGTGACTATGCATAGATAATATGCATAATATGCATCGATCTTAGTCCTGTATTGACACTTTGCCTGTTTGAGCTGCAGCTCCTTGAAAGCAGCAGCTCTAGCCTTTAGCTCGGTGTGGATGTTGCCTGTAATCCATGGCTTCTGGTTGGGGTATGTATGTACGGTCGCTGTGGGGATGACATCGTCAATGCAATTATTGATGAAGCCAATGACAGATTGGGTGTACTCCTCAATGCCATTGGAAGAATCCCAGAACATATTCCAGTCTGTGCCAGCAAAACAGTCCTGTTGCTTAGCATCAGCTTCTTCTGACCACTTTCTTAATGACCGAGTCACTGGTGCTTACTGCTTTAATATTAGCATGTAAGCAGGAATCAGGAGGATAGAATTATGGTTTGATTTTCCAAATGGAGGGCGAGGGAGAGCTTTGTAAGCGTATCTGTGTGTGGAGTAAATGTGGTCTGGAGTTTTTTTCTGTCTGGTTGCATGTTTAATATGCTGATAGAAATTTGGTAAAATGGATTTAAGTTTCCCTGCATTAAAGTCCTCGGCCACTAGGAGCGCCGCCTCTGGATGAACGTTTTCCTGTTTGCTTATTGCACACCAGTATTTCTACTTGCACATCCTCATCTGCACATCTATGACTCCAGTGTTAATTGATAAATTGTAATTACTTTGCCACTTACCTCCTTACTTCATTTGTACACACTGTATACAGATTTTTATATTGTGTTATTGACTGTATGTTTGTTTATTCCATGTGTAACTCTTTGTTGTTGTTTTTGTCGCACTGCTTTGCTTTATCTTGGCCAGGTCGCATTTGTGGCCTACCTGGTTAAATAAAGGTGACATTTAAGAAATTAAAACATTTAAATTGCGGAATACAGTTCATTGAGTGAGGTCTTAGTGCCAGCATCAGTCTGTGGTGGTATGTAGACAGCTATGAAAAATACAGATGAAAACTCTCTAGGTAGATAGTGTGTTCTACAGCTTATCATGAGATACTCTACCTCAGGCGAGAAAAACCTTGAGACTTCCTTAGATATCATGCACCTGCTGTTGTTTACAAATATAAATAGTCTGCCCCCTTGTCTTATCAGCCACCGCTGTTCTATCCTGCCGATACAGCATATAACCAGCCAGCTGTATGTTAATAATGTCGTCGTTCAGCCACGACTCTGTGAATCAAATCAAATCAAAATGTATTTGTCACGTGCGCCGTAGACCTTATAGTGAAATGCTTACTTACAGGCTCTAACCAATAGTGCGCAAAAAAGGTATGTGTGTGTAGGTTAGTAAAGAAATAAAACAACAGTATAAAGACATTTGAAAATAACAGTAGCAAGGCTATATACAGACACCGGTTAGTCAGGCTTTTTGAGATAGTATGTACATGTAGGTATGGTTAAAGTGACTATGCATATATGATGAACATATGATGAAGCATAAGACATTACAGTTTTTAATGTCCCGTTGGTAATCTAAGTCATACGTCGTCAATTTTATTTTCCAATGATTGCATGTTAGCTAGTAGAATGGAAGGCAGTGTTTTTTTTCCGATCGCCTACGAATTCTCAGTAGGCAGCCCGATCTCCGTGGAATAGTGGTGAGGTTTTAGTGGGTGCAGTATTAGTTGGTAGGACAATTTTTTCACAGTGTAAAGATTTAACATAACAGTAGGATGATACACAGCCAATACAGTCGGTGGCGGCATGCACTTATAACATTCGTTTGTTGACCGCCATAATACCAAAGAAGAAGAAGGAGGAAAAATAAGAAGAAGAAGAAAAAGAAGATGAGGAGGAGGGTATAGGTAGCGGGCGTGGGAAAGATGTTTGTTCGAGCTCCTGCACATGCGTCGTGACTTGTGAAGCTTCAGTCTGTGTCATAGCAACCGGAGAGGACAACATGGTGAGTTGTTTGGCTCATAAAATATTTTGTGAATGTCGTTTATCAGTAACTTGCTATATTGAAAGATTATTGTGCATAAAAAAAATATTAAAAAAACAATGTTGACATTGTAGCTATAGTACTATTAAATGTTTGCTAGCTACTGCCATAAACACGAACGACGCACGAGTCTCAGCCCCACCTAAGGCGTTAACTTTAGCTAGCTGAACGACGTTAGTTAATGTTAACCTGGGAAAGGGCTGAAAGGACACACCTGACGCCCAAACCGATATTTCGATTCATCATTTATAAAAGAAAATGTGGGTTAGGGTCAGTGGTAGGTTTTTACGTTTAAGCATTATCTGTGTCCATGTAGTCTCTCCCGTAACCTGTCTGCTAGGAAATAGCAATCATTCTCCAGCCGTGATCTTATGAATGTAACATAACGTTAATATATTCAATCAGTTTGACAGCTTGACAGTATGAAAATCAACTCGTGTGTGTCCAGCAACTGCTAACGTTAGCTAGCTTGCTACCTAACGTTAGCTATTAACGTTAGCTAAAGACACTCAACTAACGTTAGGGTGCTATGTTCTGTTTACGTTAGCTTTGCTAGGATCTGAATGATTGATTTGTGCATGATTCACTTCTATAACTGACAGCTGTTTGTCAGTGGTAGCATTTATTACATTAAAATAAGCTAGGCATAACGCTGTTGTAAACGTATCTAATGCAAAGGCCGGTCATAACTGCAACAGTATAGCTGCACGATTAGCTGATGGATTTGCATGACTACTGACTGAGATTTTATCAGTTGAACTAGAAGTTTGTATTATTGTTTCACAGGCAAAACCAACAACCATAAAAGAAGCCCTTGTGAAATGGGTAAGTGCATCAGAGCTCTCTCTTAGCCTGGTCCCAGATAAGTTATGTTTGTGCTGTTTTGTTAACTCTCATGGCAATTGCCAATAGGATTTGGCATTAAAGCACAAACAGATTTTGGACCAGTCTAGTTCTCTCCTACATAAAAAAAAGGAGAACAGTTGGCGACCTTGTGTGATTTCAACAGGAGGAGAAGGCAGGAGAGAAGGTGGGGGAGGCGAAAGCAGTCAAGCTGTATGGTCAGATTCCTCCTATTGAGAAGATGGATGCTTCTCTCTCCACCCTCATCAACTGCGAGTGAGTGAAACCTTATTCCTCTTAATTCTGAGACCTAATTTCATAGTACAAGGATGGTAATTCAATATAGGAATATCTGGGGCTCTATTCATTCATAAATCTGATTCTCCTCTGTGAAACTTTATCCAGCTTTGGTGTGAAACCTATTTCAATAGATGGGTGGTCACACACACACTCTATAAGAATGTTATGCTGCTGTTCTTTTCTTCTATAAATCTGATTCTCCACTTCCTATAACTGTGTTGATTCTCCACTTCCTGTCACTGTGTTCTTTTGAACAGGAAATTGTCCCTGTCTACAAACTGCATTGAGAAAATTGCCAACTTGAATGGCCTCAGTGAGTATGCGTCACACTGATGTGTCTTCATGGAAACAATACTTCAACTAGGGCCTTTAATGTAAACGGAGAGAAGGTGTAAAATGTGTAATCATTTAAACAGCTGAGACGTGGTGCCTTTTCTCTATCTCACAGAAAACCTACGGATATTATCACTAGGGCGGAACAACATCAAAAATCTAAACGGACTGGTGATTATGGCATTTTTGTGATCTACTATATTACTTGTTGTAATCTTAGCCCAAGAATGTTCTTGCATAGGATTAGGAAATTAAATCACCTTGTACTGTCTGCAGGAGGCTGTTGGTGACACGCTAGAGGAACTGTGGATTTCCTACAACCTGATAGAGAAGCTAAAAGGAATTCATGTTATGAAGAAGCTCAAGGTCCTCTACATGTCTAACAACCTGGTCAAGGAGTGGGGTAGGCAATGGTTTCATTTCCATGGGCCAAGAGTGTGCCATGTTGCCCTATGTACATAGTCATGGAACACTGGTCACTTGAATAATGTTTACATACAGTTGAAGTCGGAAGTTTACATACACTTAGGTTGGAGTCATTAAAACTAGTTTTTCAACCACTCCACAAATTTCTTGGTAACAAACTATAGTTTTGGCAAGTTGGTTAGAACATCTACTTTGTGCATGACACAAGTCATTTTTCCAACAATTGTTTACTATCAGATTATTTCACTTATAATTCACTCTATCACAATTCCAGTGGGTCAGAAGTTTACATACACTTAGTTGACTGTGCCTTTAAAACTTCTTCGGGCTAGGGGGCAGTATTAGGAAGTTTGGATGAATGAGGTGCCCAAAGTTAACTGCCTGTTACTCAGGCCCAGAAGCTAGGATATACATGTAATTTGTAGTATTGGATAGAAAACACTCTAATGTTTCCAAAACTGTTAAAATAATGTCTGTGAGTATAACAGAACTGATATGGCAGGCAAAAACCCAAGAACAATCCATCCAGATTTCTTTTTTTTCAGCTCACCTCTGATTACAATGGCTGGGAATGGGGAATATAAAAGGAAGTCCTCCCAGATTGCAGTTCCTAGGGCTTCCACTAGATGTCAACAGTCTTTAGAAAGACTTTCAGGCTTGTTTTTTTTGTAGTTTTTCTAAGTGGCTCCCATTTTGTCTGTAGTGTTTGTAGCGCGTTCCGGTGAGTGCGCGTACTTCGATATTTATCCCCGGTAATGGTCTCTGGTATTCTCCGTCTTAAATTTGATTGTTTATTTATATAAAAGGGTACCTGAGGATTGATTAGGAATGTTGTTGTTTGACTTGTTCAGAAGAAGTTTATTGGTAACTTACGGGATTCATTTTGTATGCATTTTGAACGAGGGAAACCGGTGGATTACTGAGTCAAGCGCGCCATTGAAACATACTTTTTTTATATATAAAAAAGGACTTCATCGAACAAAAGGACCATTTGTTATGTAGCTGGGACCCTTGTGATTGCAACCAGATGAAGATCTTCAAATGCGACCAAATACTAACTGACTGTATGTAAACTTCTGACCCACTGGGAATATGATGAAAGAAATAAAAGCTGAAATAAATAATTCTCTCTACTATTATTCTGACATTTCACATTCTTAAAATAAAGTGGTGATCCTAACTAACCTAAGACAGGTTTTTTACTCTGATTAAATGTCAGGAATTGTGAAAAACTGAGTTTAAATGTATTTGGCTAAGGTGAATGTAAACTTCTGACTTCAACTGTACTATTTATATATCTCCTGCTGTACTAAATGTGATTGTTTTACATTTTTTATTATTGTGTGTGTGTTATTTACTGAATTGATCAATACGAACTAGGAAGATAAGCATTTCGCTGCATACACAGTCACTTCTGTGTCTCTGTGTTATGGACGGTGGAAAAAATGTCCCACCTTGGAGTGGTAATTACAATGGTAATATTCTCATTATCATGCCTGCCTCATGAATAAAGTCAATTCTGATAACATGTTTGATGGTCGCCATTACAACTGTGGTTTTCCATTACAGCTGAGTTCGTGAAGCTAGCTGACCTTCCATCCTTAGTGGACATGGTGTTTGTTGGAAACCCCCTGGAGGAGAAGTACTCCGCTGAGGGGAACTGGCTAGAAGAGGCCACCAAGAGGCTGCCCAAGCTGAAGAAACTAGATGGTAAGACTGTCCACCTTCTATTTGTTTTCTCTAATAGGATGCTATATTCCTAGGACTGTATTGATGTCATCCTAAGCTACTTACTTACTATCGGGCTGATCCAAAGTACACTATTTTGAGCCTATCTTTAAATAGTGTGGCTCCGTATAGAACAGCCTGCTGTCATTTCACATTGCTTATTTCAGTAGTTTTTGCTATTGATGTGTCAACAATCCTTACAGCTTTGGTCTCCATCTCTCCTCTTTAGGGAACCCAGTGATCAAGGCGGATGATGATGACGAGGGAGACAGTTAACACATTCTATTTAATCTCTTACAGTTTACAGATTGTTGTTTTAAAAATATTTTTATTGAAATGGTTTCTATACCAGCATCATTGAGAATCAATCCACCAGGCAATATCCTATTATCCTATTTGATCTCTTTTTAGATGTTGAATAAGCTCATTCCACTGGTTGGGAGATGACCTCTCGTAGAAGCACATTGCTGAAACTTTTACAGCTCCATGGAATTCATGAAATAAAAAGTAATACGAAAGAGTTAGTACAGTTACAATGTTTGATGTATGTACAGTGGGGCAAAAAAGTATTTAGTCAACCATCAATTGTGCAAGTTCTCCCACTTAAAAAGATGAGAGAGGCCTGTAATTTTCATCATAGGTACACTTCAACTATGAAACACAAAATGAGAAAAAAAATCCAGAAAATCACATTGTAGGATTTTTAATGAATGTATTTGCAAATTATGGTGGAAAATACGTATTTGGTCAATAACAAAAGTTTCTCAATACTTTGTTATATACCCTTTGTTGGCAATGACAGAGGTCAAACATTTTCTGTAAGTCTTCACAAGGTTTTCACACACTGTTGCTGGTATTTTGGCCCATTCCTCCATGCAGATCTCCTCTAGAGCAGTGATGTTTTGGGGCTGTTGCTGGGCAACACGGACTTTCAACTCCCTCCAAAGATTTTCTATGGGGTTGAGATCTGGAGACTGGCTAGGCCATTCCAGGACCTTGAAATGCTTCTTACGAAGCCACTCCTTCGTTGCCCGGGCGGTGTGTTTGGGATCATTGTCATGCTGAAAGACCCAGCCACGTTTCATCTTCAATGCCCTTGCTGATGGAAGGAGGTTTTCACTCAAAATCTCACGATACATGGCCCCATTCATTCTTTCCTTTCCACGGATCAGTCGTCCTGGTCCCTTTGCAGAAAAACAGCCCCAAAGCCTGATGTTTCCACCCCCATGCTTCACAGTAGGTATGGTGTTCTTTGGATGCAACTCAGCATTCTTTGTCCTCCAAACACGACAAGTTGAGTTTTTACCAAAAAGTTATATTTTGGTTTCATCTGACCATATGACATTCTCCCAATCTTCTTCTGGATCATCCAAATGCTCTCTAGCAAACTTCAGATGGGCCTGGACATGTACTGGCTTAAGCAGGGGGACACGTCTGGCACTGCAGGATTTGAGTCCCTGGCGGCGTAGTATGTTACAGATGGTAGGCTTTGTTACTTTGGTCCCAGCTCACTGCAGGTCATTCACTAGGTCCCCCTGTGTGGTTCTGGGATTTTTGCTCGCCGTTCTTGTGATCATTTTGACCCCACAGGGTAAGATCTTGCGTGGAGCCCCAGATCGAGGGAGATTATCAGTGGTCTTGTATGTCTTCCATTTCCTAATAATTGCTCCCACAGTTGATTTCTTCAAACCAAGCTGCTTACCTATTGCAGATTCAGTCTTCCCAGCCTGGTGCAGGTCTACAATTTTGTTTCTGGTGTCCATTGACAGCTCTTTGGTCTTGGCCATAGTGGAGTTTGGAGTGTGACTGTTTGAGGTTGTGGACAGGTGTCTTTTATACTGATAACAAGTTCAAACAGGTGCCATTAATACAGGTAACGAGTGGAGGACAGAGGAGCCTCTTAAAGAAGAAGTTACAGGTCTGTGAGAGCCAGAAATCTTGCTTGTTTGTCGGTGACCAAATATGTATTTTCCACCATAATTTGCAAATAAATTCATAAAAAATCCTACAATGTAATTTTCTCGATTTTTTTTCCCTCATATTGTCTGTCATAGTTGAAGTGTACCTATGATGAAAATTACAGGCCTCTCATCTTTTTAAGTGGGAGAACTTGCACAATTGGTGGCTGACTAAATACTTTTTTGCCCCACTGTATGTCACTGTTGCACTTATGAAACAGCCTCCTCTGAGGTAACTACACAAACATTCTAAAAGGTACATGCCCATTGGTCTTGTCTATCAGCCGGCTCTCTAGCCTGGGGACAAGGTTACATTCCCATTCGTGAGCAAGACATTTTGTATTTATTTTTAAGCAACCAACCAAGGCGGGCTATGTGCATGTTGATGCCCTGCTCCAAAAAGCACATTTACATTTTTGTCTGGGTGCTGATGGTCTTATTTTCTCACGATTCCTGATTCGCACTTGGCTTGAATGCATAAAGGACCTCACACTCGGCTTGCATGCGTAAAGGACCTCGCACTCGGCTTGCATGCGTAAAGGACCTCGCACTCGGCTTGCTTGCATAAAGGACCTCACACTCTGCTTGCATGCATAAAGGACCTCGCACTCTGCTTGCATGCATAAAGGACCTCGCACTCTGCATGCATGCATAAAGGACCTCGCACTCTGCTTGCATGCATAAAGGACCTTGCACTCTGCTTGCATGCATAAAGGACCTCGCACTCGGCTTGCATGCATAAAGGACCTCGCACTCTGCTTGCATGCGTAAAGGACATCGCACTCTGCTTGCATGCGTAAAGGACCTCGCACTCTGCTTGCATGCGTAAAGGACCTCGCATTCGGCTTGCATGCGTAAAGGACCTCGCATTCGGCTTGCATGCGTAAAGGACCTCTCATTTGGCTTGCATGCGTAAAGGACCTCGCATTCGGCTTGCATGCGTAAAGGACCTCGCACTCGGCTTGCATGCGTAAAGGACCTCGCATTCGGCTTGCATGCGTAAAGGATCTCGCACTCTGCTTGCATGCGTAAAGGACCTCGCACTCTGCATGCATGCATAAAGGACCTCGCACTCTGCTTGCATGCGTAAAGGACCTCTCACTCGGCTTGCATGCGTAAAGGACCTCTCACTCGGCTTGCATGCATAAAGGATCTCGCACTCTGCTTGCATGCATAAAGGACGTTAGATTCGGACCTGTATGCAGCCTTCAAGGAGGAATATGAGGTTGCACACAAAACGGGGTGAAGGCCAGGGGAGAACAAGTTGAAGTATTTTCTGTGCATGGAGGAATACTGTATTTTAAAAAGTCTTAGCTAATAGCACTTTTTTTTCTTAAGTTTGTATATTATTAGGCATGTTTTTGTATAAAATAAATATATACCGAGATGTTTATGATTTTTTTAAATGGCATTTTAAATGTTGAAATTTGGTATGTTGCATTAAAAACTATTGAAGTCATGTTTTGTGGTGTTCTATGGGGTTCTTTCATGAGGGCATTATAAATATGTACATACACTATTATTTGACAAGACAATGGCGTAATCTATTCAGGTATAAACAATAAGTGAGTCTACTCTTGTTATTGCAGTGTTCATATCACATCTATGAAATCTAGCTCTGCCAGAGTCTCTTTTGGGACACTTGCCTGGATAAAGGAGGAGTGTTGAAATTGTGACATAAAAAAAAACAGAATCGACAGAAGAAAGTTCATTTGTCGTTCTAAACATATTTAGGGTGTTTTTTACTCTTTTTGTCTCCCACAAAGTTAGTACTCTCCTTCAGCATCCATCACAATTACATGACCATGGCCAATTATGCAAATTAGCGACTTTTAGGACAGCCAATAGATACTTTCCTTACTGAGGAGTTGGCAACACTGGAATGTTTTCCCACTCCTCTTCAATGCCTGTGCGAATTTGCTGGATATTTTGGCGGGAACTGGAACACGCTGTCATACACGTCAATCCAGAGCATCCTAAGCGTGCTCAATGGGGGACATGTCTGGTGAGTATGCAGGCCATGTAAGAACTGTAACATGTTCAGCTTTGTTTCAGAACATTAAATTCTCTGGCAATAACTCTGGTGGACATTCCTGCATTCAGCATGTCAATTGCACGTACCCTCAACATACCCTTGAGACATTGTGGCATTGTGTTGTGTGACAACTGCACATTTTGTGGCCTTTTGTCCCCAGCACAAGGTGCACCTGTGTAATAATCATGCTATTTAATCAGCTTCTTTATGTGCGGCAAATGAGAAGTGCTCACTAACAGGGAAGTAAACAAATGTGCACACAACATTTGAGAGAAATATGCCTTTTATGCATGTAAAATATTTGAGCAGGGTACCAACACTTTACATGTTGCATTTATATTTTGTTTAGTGTAGTTTATCAGCTTTGATTAGGGGTACAATCATACATTCCATTCACTCTGGCTGTCTAGTCCAATTTCAGAGCACTCTCTTCTGAGTGTGCCAGAGCACAAGATAACTGATGAATTCACAAACGCTCAAAACCCGTTGAATATGACCGGCGTCTATAACCCCCCCAAAAAAAAACGTTATTAAATTGTTGCCAGCAGAACAGTTACAGTCACCAACTGCTCTAGATAACATGAAAACAGCCTAACCAGCTCTGCTAGGGTGAGTAAAATGGTCAGAGTGATGTGTTCTCTCATTTGTGTCTGGGAATAGCTAGCCAACTTTAGCCAGTTAGTTTGGGTGCTTTACTGCCGTTCTGAGGTCAGTACGCTCGGATCAACCATTCTCCTCGGCCAGAGCGTCCAGTGTGCGCTCTGAACACTCCAAGAGCGAAATGCTCTGAATTTATAAACTGACAATCTAACAACGCCCTGAATATTACGAGTGCACTCTGGCACTCCAGAGTGAATTTACGAACACGTCGTACAGTTCCATTACATGTACTACCCAATCAGACGTGTAGATGTACCCAAATACGGAAGTGAACCTATGACGACTGTACTACCCGGAAGTTTTTAGCGTCACCGGGCAAGTTGAAGAATCGATTTGTCCACAAAGTTTAAAATGCAACGTGAAAAGAGTGTCAAAGCGAAAGAAGTGATTGAATCACTTTGTAAACTTCTATATTCACTAGGTTTGGAGTGTGTACCAAGTGCAGAAACGTTCAGACGGGCTAAGTTTAACAAAGGAGAGGATGTGGTGAGTTGTTGAGCTGTATAGGGACTGGATTCAGTATACATTTGAAGCTCGTCGAAGTACAGATGTTGCTAGTGCTGGACACCTTTTGTCAAATCAAATTGTATTTGTCACATACACCGAATACAACAGGTGTAGACCTAACAGTGAAATGCTTACTTACAAGCTCCTAACCAACAATGCAGTTTAAAAAATACACATAAGAATAAGAAATAAAAGTAACAAGTAGTTAAAGAGCAGCAGTAAAATAACAATAGTGAGACTATATACAGGGGGTACCGGTACAGAGTCAATGTGCGTGGGCACTGGTTAGTCGAGGTATTTGAGGTAATATGTACACTACCGGTCAAAAGTTTTAGAACACCTACTCATTCAAAGGTGTTTCTTTATTTTTACTACTCTCTACATTGTATAATAATAGTGAAGACATCAAAACTATGGAATAACACATGGAATCAATCATGTAGTAACCAAAAAGGTGTTAAACAAATCAAAATTCTTCAAGTAGGCACCCTTTACCTAGAAGACCGCTTAGCACACTCTTGGCATTTTCTCAACCAGCTTCACCTGAAAAGTTTTTCCAACAGTCTTGAAGGAGTTCCCACATATGCTGAGCACTTGTTGGCTGCTTTTCCTTCACTCTGCGGTCCGACCGATCCCAAACCATCTCAATTTGGTTGAAATTGGGGGATTGTGGAGGCCAGGTCATCTGATGCAGCACTCCATCACTCTCGTTCTTGGTCAAATAATCCTTACACAGCCTGGAGGTGTGTTGGGTCATTGTCCTGTTGAAAAACAAATGATAGTCACACTAAGCCCAAACCAGATGGGATGGTGTATCGCTGCAGAATGCTGTGGTAGCCATGCTGGTGAAGTGTGCCTTGACTTCTAAATAAATCACAGACAGTGACACCAGCAAGCTTGGGAGGTGTGAGCATGGCCAATAAGGTGCTAGGGAAGGTTAATGCCAGGACTAAGTTTTTGGCTAGAAAGTCCAAGCTGCTTGATAAGGACTCCATGAAAGTGCTAGTTACTGCCCTCATTCAATGCCATTTTGACTATGCCAGTACTTCCTGGTTTGGGGGCTTATCTAAATGTATGAAAGGGAAGCTCCAGATAGCCCAGAATAAGCTGATCAGGGTAGTATTGAAGGTGAGTCCACGGGAGGACGACTCTGCTTTCAGAAACTGGAGCTGCTTTCAGGAACTAAACTGGCTGCCTGTTGAGGCTAGGTTGTCCCAGATTAGACTAGGTTTGGTTTACAGGAGTATTTATGGTCCTGCGCCCAGATATCTAAGTGATTACTTTCCTAGGGATGCACACAATCACAGCACCAGATCAGGTGTTGCTGATGTGTGCTTATACAGGTTCAGGAGTAATGCTGGGAATGGTACTTTCTTGTATACTGGAGTCTCAGAATGGAATGAGTTGTATCTGCCTATAAAAACAACGTCCTCTCTGGACAGCTTTAAACATAAAGTAAAAATATGTTTGGTGTCGTCTGTGCCCATATGAATAACCCCTATGATGTAACTGGAATGATGAGAAAGATGTTCTTCTCTGTTTTGTTATTTCACTGCAATACAGTGTTCGATCTTGTCTCAAGAGGACCACAATAGAAATAAGTCCCAGACTTTATTGTACGTTATCCTCAATGATTTTATTCATGTGCATGTATGGCTTTTTCAAGTTTTATGTGTGATTGTTTTTTTAAATGGTCAAATTTATATACTAAACTTAACACCCCCACACCAAAACACAACCTCCTCTTTATGGTGGGAAATACACATGCGAAGATCTGTTCACACACAAGACACGGCGGTCAGAACCAAAAATCTCAAATTTGGACTCCGGAACAAAGGACAAATTTCCACCGGTCTAATGTCCATTGCTTGTGTTTCTTGGCCCAAGCAAGTCTCTTCTTCGCATTGGTGTCCTTTAGTAGTGGTTTCTTTGCAGAAATTTGACCATGAAGGTCTGATTCACACAGTCTCCTCTGAACAGTTGATGTTGAGATGTGTGTTACTTTAACTCTGTGAAGAATTTATTTGGGCTGCAATTTCTGAGGCTGGTAACTAATGATCTTATCCTCTGCAGCAGAGGTAACTCCTCTCTTCCTTTCCTGTAGCGGTCCTCATGAGAGCCAGTTTCATCATAGCGCTTGATGGTTTTTCCGACTGCACTTGAAGAAACATTAAACGTTTTTTAAATTTTCCATTTTGACTGACCTTCATGTCTTAAAGTAATGATGGACTGTAATTTCTCTCTGCTTATTTGAGCTGTTCTTGCCATCATATGGACTTGGTCTTTTACCAAATAGGGCTATCTTCTGTATACCCCCTTACCTTATCACAACGCAACTGATTGGCTCAATCGCATTAAGAAGGAAATAACTGTTAATTGAAATGCATTCCAGGTGACTACCTCATGAAGCTGGTTGAGAGAATGCTAAGAGTGTGCAAAGCTGTCATCAAGGCAAAGGGTGGCTAATTGAAGAATCTCAAATATGAAATATTTTTGATTTGTTTAACACTTTTTTTGGTTACTACGTGGTTACTATGTGTTTCTTCATAGTTTTGAAGTCTTCACAATGATTCTATAATGTAGAAAATATAAAAAAATAAAGAAAAACCCTTGAATAAGTAGGTGTTCTAAAACTTTTGACTGGTAGTGTACATGTAGGTAGAGTTATAAAAGTGACTATGCATAGATAATAACAGAGAGTAGCTACAGGGTAAAAGGGGCAGGCAATGCAAATAGTCTGGGTATCCATTTGATTAGATGTTCAGGAGTCTTATGGCTTGGGGGTAGAAGCTGTTTGGAAGCCTCTTGGACCTAGACTTGGCGCTCCAGTACCGCTTGCTGTTTAGTTGCAGAGAGAACAGTCTAGGACTAGGGTGGCTGGAGTCTTTGACAATTTTTAGGGCCTTCCTCTGACACCACCTGTTATAGAGGTCCTGGATGGCAAGAAGCTTGGCCCCAGTGATGTACTGGACCGTACGCATTACCCTCTGTAATGCCTTACGGCTGGAGGCCAAGCAGTTGCCATACCAGGCAGTGATGCAATCAGTCAGGATGGTGCAGCTGTAGAACCATTTGAGGATCTGAGGACCCATGCCAAATCTTTTCAGTCTCCTGAGGGGAAATAGGTTTTGTCGTGCCCTCTTCACGACTGTCTTGGTGTGCTTGGACCATGTTAGTTTGTTGGTGATGTGTCCTTTTCACGACTGTCTTGGTGTGCTTGGACCATGTTAGTTTGTTGTTGTGGACACCAAGGGACTTGAAGCTCTCAACCTGCTCCTCAACGGCCCCGTCGATGAGAATGGAGGCTCGGTCCTCCTTTTCCTGTAGTGCACAATCATCTCCTTTGTCTTGAACACATTGAGGGAGAGTTTGTTGTCCTGGCACCACACAGCCAGGTCTCTGACCTCCTCCCTATAGGCTGTCTTGTCGGTGATCAGGCCTACCACTGTTGTATCATCGGAAAACTCAATGATGTTGGAGTCGTGTCTGGCTGTGCAGTCATGAGTGAACAGGGAGTATAGGAGGGGACTAAGCACGCACCCCCGAGGGGTCCTTGTGTTGAGGATCAGTGTGTCGAATGTGTTGTTACCTACCCTTACCACCTGGGGGCGGCCTGTCAGGAAGTCCAGGATCCAGATGCAGAGGGAGGTATTTAGTCCAAGGGTTTGCCAAATGGAGGGCAAGGGAGAGCTTTGTACGCGTCTCTATGTGTAGAGTAAAGGTGGTCTCGAGTTTTTTCCCTTTGTTTGCACATTTTACATGCTGATAGAAATTTGGTAAAACATATTTAAGTTTCCATGTATTACAGTCCCCGACCACTAGGAGCGCCGCCTCTGGATGAGCATTTTTATGTTTGCAGTTTTGAATGTACCGTTGGTAGTTTAATCTTCCTCGTAGTTAATCGATTTTATTTTCCAATGATTGCAAGTTAGCTAGAAGAACGGAAGGCGGGGGGGGGGGGGCGTTTATTCGATCGCCTACGAATTCTCAGAAGGCAGCCCGACCTCCATCTTCTTTCCCCCCCTGTTCCCGGGAAAGCAGTATGTCGTTCACGTCGGACTCGTTAAAGGGAAAAAAAGCTTCTGCCAGTTTGTGGTGAGTAATCACTGTTCTGATGTCCAGAAGTTATTTTCGGTCATAAGAGATGGTAGCAGCAACATAATGTACAAAATAAGTAAAGAAATAAGTTACAAACAGCGCAAACAAACAAACTTGAATACAGAATCGGTTAGGAGCATGTAAAACATCAGCCATCTTCTCTGGCGCCGTCTTCGTTTTCTCTGTCTCTGTGCAGGCTGTCATTTCACAATAATACAAAATAAACAACTTTTGAGCTCTCCATCATTATAGGGGCTGCATTTTAATCTAACTCATTTGCTTGAGGGAGACCAAGTGAATTAATAACGTGTTTTGTGAAAATCCGCTTTGAAATCAGCATGTTGTGATCATAATAAAGTACTAGGGTAGTGAATTCAGCTGTAGCCTAAGCTAGCAAGGGAAGTTTCCCTACAATTAAAGTTGGAAGCTACCGGAATCGTCTTGCATTGTAAGTGTTCTAGCCTGTATGGACATTGTTTTGCGAACAGTAATTAACAATTTCTACATGCCGTGTTGCATTATTCAAGCATGTTAACTTATGGCTACCAACTGCCTAGCCAGTTGTAGCTTAATCTTGGGTGCAATGATCACGTTCCCACACTGACTGACTGTGTGGAGGCTCATTGATTTAACATTACGTTAGCCTACATGATACACCAGTAAAGTAATAAAATATAGAGCTGTCATCTATACACAACTTACCGTTCTTTGTGCAGCTTCAAATGTCTAATTTCTTCCCGCACTTTTTGTAAGCTGCAATCAATTTTTTGTTGATACAGCGTCATCTTTATATCCGAAAATAATTATTTGGGGTATCATCTTCCCAAGGGCTCCACCTGAATTCACCCGCCGACGTTCCTCTGGACTGCCACGTACAACTTTTTCTCAGCTGGCACAATTTGATTAGCTGCACATTTTTTTCACATATTTTTTTTAATAGCATCAATTTTAATATTTGGGCTTGGGGAGGGTATCAAGTCAGGTCGAGTCATAAGGCTCAAGTCCAAGTCACGAGTCATTGGTGTTAAAGTCGAGTTGCAAGTCATCATATTTGAGTCTGACTCGAGTCCAAGTCATGTGACTCGAGTCCACATCTCTCTTAAGTGGAGCAGGTACTTTGCTCTTCACACTATCAAGGGGCTGCACTCAGTGCGCTGATAGACACATGTCCTTGGACCAGAGCTCTATCATATGACAGGAGGGATATTTGTTTATCTCCGTTAGTCATCAGGTGGTTGCTTACCTTGGAATGTGTATTTCAGGTGGTGGAGTTCTGGAAGCTCCTTCATAGTGTTCTTCTGAAAACACTGCTACTGGAATGTTCTTGCACAACACTTTCAGACTTGGGTAAGTGTAATTATTTATGGAGGAGTGCGTATGCTGTATGAATAGTGTCCATTGTAGCTATTATGTCCATTTCATACTCTTTGTCTTCAATTAATCATTGTGATTGTGTCTCTGCAGACAGCCATGTGAGAGAGGCACTCTGGCAGTGTGGTTACGGTGCCAGCTGGATTGTTGTGACGACTGCCGGGCTCCGTCCCAGGAGTGAAGTTGGGAGCCGAGAGCTGCTGGTGGCGTTTGGGTGGGTGTTGTCTTCAGGGAGCCTGCTGGAGGCCCTGCTGAGAGCAAGATCCCTGGAGCTGGATATCCTCTCACTCCCACCCACGGTGACATTCTTTTTCAAGTCTTACAGCAAAATATGTTTTGTGTATGAATAAAATCCACCCGTATTAACAAAAGTAAAATCTTTTTGTTTTTACACTGATTTGAAGTGGCAGTGCCATATTTGTCTAGCAGGTGGCAGTGTTGCTCTGCTGATGATGAGCTTCTGACTCAATAGAACTAGAAATCCATGTCTGTAAGTGGAAGGAGATGAGAGAACAAAAAACATTTCCCCCTTTCTCATAAATAAATTATAATTAGTCTCTTACGTTCTGGTCTTAAACACTTAAAACCCACCAATCACCCTAATCTGAAAATCATTCAAAATTCCATGAATATTTAAAGAGAAAAAAGATGCCTTGTAATTACCCTATGATCCCTCCACTTTGGAGATGTTGAGATGGATCTATCTTGTGGAGTGCCCTCCAGACAAACCTTTACTCTCTAGACTCAAGCCTTTGGTCATGATTGTCAGAGGGTGAGGTAAAGGCACTCCTGCCCTCAAAGCTCATCACTAATCTAAGGACCCTGGGACTAAACACCTCTGCAACTGGATCACATGGTAAGGGGAGGCAACAACACATCTGCCACGCTGATCCTCAACATGGGGGCCCCTCAGGGGTGCATGCTCAGTCCACTCCTGTACTCCCTGTTCACCCATGACTGCATGGCCAAGCACGACTCCAACACCATCATTAAGTTTTCTGACGACACAACAGTGGTAGGCCTGATCACCAACAACGATGAGACAGCCTATAAGGAAGAGGTCAGATACCTGGCTGTGTGGTGCCATGATAACAACCTCTCCCTCAACGTGATCAAGACAAAGGAGCTGATCGTGGACGTCAGGAAAAGGCAGGCCGAACAGACCCCTTTAACATCTACGGGCTGTAGTGAAGCGGGTCGAGAGTTTCAAGTTCTTTGGTGTCCACATCACCAACAAACAATTATAGTCCAAACACACCAAGACAGTTGTGAAGAGGGCACGAAAACACCTATTCCCCCTCAGGAGACTGAAAAGATTTGGCATGGGTCATCAGATCCTAAAAAAGTTCTACAGCTGAACCACCTGGTATGGCAACTGCTTGGCCTCCGACCGCAAGGCACTACAGAGGGTAGTGCGTACGGCCCAGTACATCACTGGGGTCAAGCATCCTGTCATTCAGGACCTCTATACCAGGCAGTGTCAGAGGAAGCCCCAAAAAATTGTCAAAGACTAGCCACCCTAGTCATAGACTGTTCTCTCTGCTACTGCACGGCAAGCGGTACCGGAGCACCAAGTCTAGGTCCAAGAGGCTTCCTAACAGCTTCTACCCCCAAGCCGTAAGACTCCTGAGCAGCTGGTGGTTACCCGGACTATTTGCGTTGTCATTTTACCTCTACCTACATGTACAAAATTCTCTCAACTAACCGTTGCCCACTCACATTGACTCTGTACCAGTACCCCCTATATATAGCCTCACTACTGTTATTTTATGGTCACTCTTTAACCTGTCTGGGAACACAAGCAGTGAAATTGCAGGGCGCCAAATTCAAACAGAAATCTCATAAATCAAATTTCTCAAACATGCAAGTATTAGGCACCATTTTAAAGATAACATTCTCGTTAATCCAGCCACAGTGTCTGATTTCAAAAAGGCTTTACAGCGAAAGCTCCACAAACGATTGTTAGGTCACCACCAAGTCACAGAAAAACAGCCATTTTTCCAGCCAAAGAGAGGAGTCACAAAAAGCAGAAATATAGATAAAATTAATCACTAACCTTTGATGATCTTCATCAGATGACACTCATAGGACTTCATGTTACACAATACATGTATGTTTTTTTTTCTCGATATAGTGCATATTTATATCCAAAAATCTCATTTTACATTGGCGTGTTATGTTCAGTAGTTCCAAAACATGCCGTGATTTTTCAGAGAGCCACATCAATTTACAGAACTACTCATAATAAACATTGATAATAGATACTACTATTATACATGGAACTTTAGATGAACTTCTCCTTAATGCAACCGCTGTGTCAGATTTCCATTTTTTTTAACGGAAAAAGCATACCATGCCATAATTTGAGTACGGCGCTCAGAGCCCAAACCAGCCAAAGAAATATCTGCCATGTTGTGGAGTCCACAGAAGTCAGAAATAGCATTATAAATATTCACTTACCTTTGATACTCTTCATCAGAATGCACTCCCAGGAATCCCAGTTCCACAATAAATGTTTGATTTGTTCGATAAAGTTAATAATTTATGTCCATATACAGTGGGGCAAAAAAGTATTTAGTCAGCCACCAATTGTGCAAGTTCTCCCACGTAAAAAGATGAGAGAGGCCTGTAATTTTCATCATAGGTACACTTCAACTATGACAGACAAAATGAGAAAAAAAATCCAGAAAATCACATTGTATGATTTTTAATTAATTTATTTGCAAATTATGGTGGAAAATAAGTATTTGGTCACCTACAAAAGTTTCTCAATACTTTGTTATATACCCTTTGTTGGCAATGAGAGGTCAAATGTTTTCTGTAAGTCTTTCATATTCATGAAATATAGCGAAACACAGCTTAGCCTTTTGTTATTCACCCTGTCGTCTCAGATTTTGAAATTATGCTTTACAGCGAAAGCAAAACGAGCGTTTGTGTAAGTTTATCGATAGCCTAGCATAGCATTATGTACACTTAGCATCAGGAAGCTTGGTCATGAAAATCAGAAAACCAATCAAATTAACCATTTACCTTTGATCTTCGGATGTTTTCACTCACGAGACTCCCAGTTAGACAGCAAATGTTCCTTTTGTTCCATAAAGATATTTTTTATATCCAAATACCTCCGTTAGTTTGGTGCGTTATTCCCAGGAATCGACCGCAAATAACGGTCACGATAACGCAGACAAAAATTCCAAATTATATACATAATGTCAACAGAAACATGTCAAGCGTTTTTTATAATCAATCCTCAAGGTGCTTTTCAAATATCTATTCGATAATATATCAACTGGGACAGTTGGCTTTTCACTAGGACCGGGAGGAACAATGGCCGCCTCTCTCTTTTGCGCAAAAATCACTCTGAGAGCCCCCACCTGACCACTTACGTAATGTGGTCGTTCACGCTCATTCTTCAAAATAAAGGCCTGAAACTATGTCTAAAGGCTGTAGACATCTTAGGGAAGCCATAGAAAAAGGAATCTGGTTGATATCCCTTTCAATGGTCAATAGGGATGCATAGGAACACAGAGCTTTCAAAATAAGAGTAACTTCCTGATTGGAATTTTCTCAGGCTTTCGCCTGCAATATCAGTTCTGTTATACTCACAGACAATATTTTTACAGTTTTGGAAACTTTAGAGTTTTCTATCCTAAGCTGTCAATTATATGCATATTCTAGCATCTGGTCCTGAGAAATAGGCCGTTTACTTTGGGAACGTTATTTTTCCCAAAATAAAAATAGTGCCCCCTAGCTTCAAGAGGTTATTAAATTAACACCTTATTTTTCTTAACTGCGTTGGTGGTTAAGGGCTTGTAAGTAAGCATTTCACTGTAAGGTCTACACCTGTTGTATTCGGCACATGTGACAAATCACATTTGATTTGATTTATCTCAGATCTCACTGAGTAGCCCCAGAGAGGGAGGCTCCCTTGGGGATGTAGATGGCCAAGGAGGCCTGAAGGAAGACGGACTCCTCAGGAGACTCCAATGGCAGTATGGGAAACTCAGGTTCCAGTGGCGGAGGTTGCTCTCCATTCAAGAGGAAAGAGCTAGACTCCTTCACCAGGCAAGTCATTCAACCTGGACCGTAATAATACTTCTCATTTTTAAAACACCTTTCTAAAAACCCAAAAGACACTTCACAATAATGCAACCAATGGAGTGTGAACATCATTATCGTCATACTGGTTTGTTCCAATGTCTCTCAATCTGTGTGTTCCGGTGAAATGGATAACCACCATAGCCTCTGACTCGTATTTTCTTAGGTCCTTTCCTCCAGCACAATGCCCTCCACGTCCACCTCCCAGCCCTCTTCTGATGACCATCACAGCATGTGCTCAAC
The DNA here is from genome assembly GCF_018296145.1 of Oncorhynchus tshawytscha. Taxonomy (NCBI): domain Eukaryota; kingdom Metazoa; phylum Chordata; class Actinopteri; order Salmoniformes; family Salmonidae; genus Oncorhynchus; species Oncorhynchus tshawytscha. Next base: position 14,588,617 of record NC_056436.1, on the reverse strand, counting down.
TGCCCTGAAAAAGGTGACAGGTCCTCCTGCCCCTGTCCCCATCATGTTTAACACAGCTACCATCACCAGACACAGGCAAACCACAGATCACAAACCACAGATCACAGATGAGGAAGGAGAGGCACAGTATACCTATTTCCTCTGTAAAGAGTTCTTGCGAACGTTGCTGGTGGGTAAAAGGATATCCTTCCTCCACTGTATCTCTCCACACTTTAGAAATCTGTTGGTTGAGGAACAGAAGCCTTTTCCTTAAAGTGAGAGATCTTTTAAGCAGTAGGGTTTAAGGGGTACATCCTCACCATGTAACAGGTGTTTCTTAGGTCACAGTTTGTTGCTGTGGGAGTCAGTACTAGGAAGGGCACGAGGAGAGAAAGGGAGAGACAAGGCAAAAGATTTATTTTTGAGTGCTTGTTTTCTGAAAAGGGAGGGAAAGAAAAATCTAGACACGACCAAAGAGCCTGTGCCTCCCAGAGTGTGTTTTGACACTATAAGTAGTGAAGGCCCTGGTGCAGCCCTCCTGGGAGAGATGTGAGTGATGTACAAAGCCAGAGAGGGGGAGAGAGAGAGAGATCTCTACTACTTTGTTTCTTTAATAGCTGGAAAGCTCCACAGGGAGGATCATCCTGTACCTTTACTTAGCCTTTGACCGAAACAGTGCTTTGTACCAATGCCAGCCAGGGAGGCAGTGAAGGAGCTCTGGTGTCCTCTGTAGTTCAGTTGGTAGTAGTGTTGTCACAATACCAGATTTTTGATTTCGATACCAGGTTTAGTATCACGATACCACAAAAAAAAAGGTGGATTAGCCAAAGTCACAGAATGGCAATTGATCCAGATAGACTCAGCTACTGCTCTCTTTTTATTTAAGAACAAATTCTTAATTACAATGATGGCCTAGGAACAATGGATTAACTGCCTTGTTCAGGGGCAAAATGACAGATTTTTACCTTGTCAGCTCGGGGATTAGATCAAGCAACCTTTCGGGTACTGGCCCAACGCTCTAACCACTAGGCTACCTGCCGCTTTTCAGTCGTTGGGCATCTTTTGCTTTCAATTATCATTGCATATTTCTTTGAGACAGCCATGTATGCATTAATTGAATCAATTATACAATCATACATAAAATTTGACTAAATACAAAACAACATAATGGTAATCATTTATTTGAATGATAAATCTCTATATTGATAAACTGGGTAAATCTCCCGAGTGGCGCAGAGGTCTAAGGCACTGCTTTGCAGTGCTTGAGGCATCACTACAGCCCCGCGTTCGATTCCAGGCTGTGTCACATCCGGCTGTGACCAAGAGACCCATGAGGCGGCGCACAATTGGCCCAGTGTCTTCCGGGTTAGGGGAGAGTTTGGTCGGCCAGGATTTCCTTGTCCCGTCGCGCTCTAGCAACTCCTTGCGGCGGGCCCTTCGCCTGCGATCTGACTTCGGTCGCCAGTTGTACGATGTTTCCTCCAACACATTGGTGCAGCTGGCTTCCGGGTTAAGCAAGCAGTGTGTCAAGTAGCAGTGCGGCTTGGCAGGGTCGTGTTTCGGAGGACGCATGGCTCTCAACCTTTGCCTCTCCCGAGTCCGTATGGAAGTTGCATCGATGAGACAAGACTGTAACTACTAATTGGATACCACAAAAAAGGGGTACAAGTTTATTTAAAAAAAAAAAAAAAGATAAATGGGTAAATCAAGATGTAGCCTAGGTCTATTCACAATACAGGCTAATGCATAGTATTCAATAGTAATAGTATTCAATATTTTATTGTACTGATCAACAACATTTGCATAGAAGAAGCAATCTCTTATTTTATGAAAGTGTGTAGTCTCTTTAAGAAATGATTGAGGCCATTTGCAAGGCAGAAAGTGGCTATGGAATCTGACTTTAGCTATGGAACCTAGTGGAAACCAGACAGAAGGCGAGGGAGATGAAGTGAATGAGTTTTTGGTGGTGAGGGAGACCAAGTGAATTAAAAACGTTTTTGGTGACAATCAGCTTTGAAATCAGCATATATTATGTAATCAGCATATGATCATAACAAAGTACTAGGGTAGTGAATTCAGCTGTAGCCTAAGCCAGCAACAAAAGTTTCCCTACAATTAAAGCTGGAAGCTACCGGAATCGTCTTGCATTGTAAGTGTTCTAGTATTCAATCATGTTAACTTCTGTGCATCATGAGTGGGACGCTAATGCAGCCCAGACAGCTCCAGCAATGGGTGAGGTAGTGGAGCAGGAACGTTGCTCTTCACACTATAAAGGGGCTGCACTGATAGACAGACTTGATCCTCTCAATCACGTGAAACACATTTGACAAAAGTACCAAACGTAACAAAAATTCTAGTATCGAACCATTTTTTTATAGTGAAAAAGTTCCGAGTTTTTCGGTATACCGTGAAACGCTGGTTGGTAGAGAATACCACATGCAACACCAGGGTAGTGGGTTTGATTCCCGGGACCACCTGTACTTAAAATGTATACACGCATGACTATAAGTCGCTATGGATAAAAGCATCTCCTAAATGTCATATATTATTAGCGACACAAGAAAAATACACAATGGAGAGGCAGTAACTACCTGCAACACCTGGGGAGATGGAGTAACACTCAGAGGGAAACATGCCTGGCAGAAACTAAAGTAGGCCATAGAGCTCAGCTCACTAGCAGATGAAATCGAATAAACATGCATATGTTTTGAGGAAGACAAGACAGGCAGGTTAAACCAATGAAGATTTTTGAGAGCATTAATTATGAGCGAAATGTCTCCTGTCTGTGTGTGTTTGACAGTGGTTGAGGCAGGCTGGGTTAAAAGAATGTCCCCTGTCTGTCTGTGTGTTGCAGGAGGTGGAGCGTCTACAGACTCTCAGTCAGCTGTTGGAGGCCTACCTGGAGTGGAAGAGACAGGAGCCACTCTTCTGGTGCTGGATGGTAAGGCTAGTGCTTCCTCTCTCTTCTCAGTGCCTCAGCACTGCTTTTAATCAGTCCTTTAATATGTTCTGTCTACTCTACAGTGTAATTGACTAGGTTTTGCATGGCATTTAAACAAAACCAACATGGAGACAGTAAGAGACAGTGAAACACAATTATTAAGGAACTAATAGCCTCCTTCTAACCTGCTCTTTCCCACTAGTACTACCTGTATCTTTTGGTATTTTATTGGGATCCCATTAGCTGTTGCAAAAGCAGCAGCTACTCTTCCTGGGGTCCACACAACACATGAAACATAATACAGAATGACATAGACAAGAACAGCTCAAGGACAGAAGTACATACATTTACAGAACTACATATCCTCTCTCACTCTCATTAACTACCTCTGCAGTGTCTGACAGAATGATTCACTACCGTTCTGAGTTCTCATCTCTGTCTGAGTGTGATTCAGATTGACATGAAGTTATTAAGAGAGCCTCCATGGAGAGGAGATGTTTTTGGCATCCTGCTCTGATTCCCTCTCTGCATGCAGATCACAGAGAAGTGGATTTGAGGATTGTAGAAGTTCAAAATGAAGTGCAGTTTCATTAGAAATAAACAGAAGTCAGAAGTCCTTTGAGTGTTTTCCCTAAAGTAAAACAGAAACCGCTTCCCTTCATGGTGTTTCTATCAGTATGTTTGAAACCCACAGTTGGACTCCCAGGGTTTTTATTATTGAAGTCCAGTCGACTACATTAATGTGAACATTATTTAAACTAGTACTTTAATCCACCTCAAAGCCATTTAATTTCAAATAAAAAATTAAGCTTTGTTGCCTTTTGTGAGAAATGTAATATGTCCCAATTATTAACTCGCTAGTCTTGCTGTTCACTGCCTTATCACTTAAAAATTGGGTAACATTTTTGGGGGACATATCTGGGAATAACTTTTAAGATTTGATGTAGATCAAATGTGAATTAATGATCCGTTTCAGAATTTCTCGAGACCTATAGGAGGAATTATAAACTGGTTACCAACATAAATTGAACAATAAACAATTATTTTTGCATCATAGCAGTGGTATATTTTATCTGACATACAAATGGCTGGAAAGCTGTTTCAGCCTATCAGCATACAGGACCCGTAGTTCCTGGTTTATAATATAAAAAAATATAAACGCAACAATTTCAAATATTTTGCTGAATTACTGTTCATATAAGGAAATCAGTCAATTGAAATAAAATCATTAGGCCCTAATCTACGGATTTCACATGACTGGGAATTACGACTGACCCCATTTAGTTCACTGGTCGATTGTTTGGTCTGTAGGCTGTTGGTCGACTGAGATTTCTTTACTTGAGCAGTAGCAACAAAAAATAAATAATCATGGTGTACCTGACACCTGTCTGATTGGCGCCTGTCTGAGTGGACTGATCCATTGTGGAAGCCGTGGGGGTGGCACAGTCCGTCAGTATAAGACGTGCTACTGAAATTGTATGTGGTTAAATTATGTAAGAACAATGGTGCAACAAATTATTTTCTAACCGTGCATTCTCGCTCGCTGGATAGTGGTCGCTGTCCACGGTTCTGGAACATATCAGTACGCTGTTTTATTGGCGACTTTTCCTAGACCATGTTGCTATGTGCATCATAACAAAGTTAACCAGCATATTGGTGTTGAGAACAATGTGGCGGAGGCAGCAGCAGAGTTAGGAGATGAGAAAACAGCCCTTGCCTTATTGTCTAAGAGGAGAGAGGAAACCCCAACTTAATTAGGTCTATAATCAACAACCTAACTGCTAAATGTGCCTGGCTTTATAAATCATCCATATGCATGTACAGAAATAAGACAGAAGCTGCTTCTGTTGCCTGTTTGAGTGTGTCTTTAATAGCCTACTGATTTTGTGAGCACCAAGCCTCACGCAACAATATCACAGATGGTCTGTTTTTAATCTTTGCTTTGCTGTAATAAAGACTTTACCCATTTTCTTTTGTGAGACCAGCCTCTGGTATTATTTCATTTATTTAGTGTTTACACTGTTCCAAATTGTAGAAAAAAATATATTTATTATAATAACCTTCCCTTTTCCTTGATCTCATTATTGTTGTTATTATTATGATTATAATATTATATATTATTATCATTATAATTAAAGTAATGTCATTATCATTAGTAGTCTTCGTATAGGTTCTTTGTATAACCACCATTGAGTTGTAGACCTTAAGAGCGAATCCTGTTTAGTCTTAATACCGTATCTGATTTAGGCCTATAATTCAATATATAGGCTACTGTATCTATCAATCAATCATTAATTCGTTCATGCCATCACACAGCATACGAGACATTAATGATATGAAATGCAATCAAGCATTTTAGTTTAAAATTAAATAAAGGGAGCTGTGATAAAGACTTTATTTTTTGGGGGGGGTGTTAGAACAGACTCTCTGTTACACTTATTTATTTAGTGTTCACACTGTCCCAAATGGTCAGTAAAAATAATATTGTAATCTAACAGCAACAGTTTGGTACGCATTATACTCATGCAGTGCTTGTTCCTATACCCTCCTTTATCTGAATCTCCAGTAGTTTCTACAACTAAGTCACATGTCTTCCACACATCTGACTTCCCCTTTCCCTCCTGAGCAACCAGTAAACATTCACCCATTTCCAATGTATTTGATTTATTTTATTTTTCACGTCCTCCACATCCATTTTGCTGTCGACATTACTATGTTCGAAGTTAGTTATAACCAATTTATTGATGTGATTATTATAGGCTATAGCTCAGGCTCTATTGGTCACATGCATGCGATGCTCACATGTTTTATGTGAAGAGAGCAAGGGTTCAGGGAATGTTTTTCCTAAAATAAATTAGGGATTTCGGAAACAACTTTTCAGTCAGAAATGGCTTGAATTATGTTGCAGCTCAAGCAACAGGGACAGCGCTACACACACTGATGTTCTGTGGTGGATGTTGCAGCAGGGAGGACAGAGAGGCAATGGGAGCCCGGCACACAGTCACCCACTGTGTTTTTATTTTTAACACAACGCAGAAAGTCTGAGCCAGGCAGCACAATCAAATCGATTTGTGGTCTGACTCTCTCTAGTCATTTGTCTCTTTTAATGATTGAATCAAACAGTGTGGTTTAAAGCATCAGACAAGCTCAGTGCATATAGTTGATTTGATTCAAACATAGGATGTGTCTATATACAGAATCAAACAAATTTTAACATTTCAACCAATCGATTGGTCGAAAGAACAGATGAATCCTGGTCGACTAAGATCTTTTTTGGTCAGGGACAGCCCAACTGGGAATACAGATATGCATCTGTTTGTCACAGACACTTCATTTTTTTAAAGGTAGGGCGTGGATCAGAAAACCAGTCAGTATCTGGTGTGACCACCATTTGCCTCATGCAGGGCGACACATCTCATTTGCGTAGTTGATCAGGCTATTGATTGTGGCCTGTGGAACGTTGTCCCACTCCTCTTCAATGATTGTACGAAGTTGCTGGATGTTAGCGGGAACTGGAACACGCTGTTTTACACGTCAATCCAGAGCATCCCAAACAGGCTCATGGGCGACAATTCAGGTGAGTGTGCAGGCCGTGGAAGAACTGGGACATTATCAGCTTCCAGAAATTGTCTACAGATCCTTGTGACATAGGGCCGTGCATTAGTGTTTGTTGTCCGTAGCTTATGCCTGCCCATACCATAACCCCACTGCCACCGTGGGGCACTCTGTTCACAATGTTGACATCAGTAAACCGCTCGCCCACACAATGCCATCTGCTCGGTAAAGTTGAAACCGGGATGCATCTGTGAAAAGCACACTTATCCCTCGTGCCAGTGGCCATTGAAGGTGACCATTTGTCCACTGAAGTTGGTTACGACGCCGAACTGCAGTCAGGTCAAGACCCTGGTAAGGACGAACATGCAGATGAGTTTCCCTGAGATTGTTTCTGACAGTTGGTGCAGACATTCTTCGGTTGTGAAAATCCAGTTTCATAAGCTGCCCGGGTGGCTGGTCTCAGATGATCCCGCAGGTGAAGAAGCCGGGTGTGGAAGTCCTTGGCTGGTGTGGTTACACGTGTTCTGCGGTTCCCCAGCACAAGGTGCACCTGTGTAATGATCCTGCTGTTCAATCAGCTTCTTGATATGCCACACCTGTCAAGTGGATGGGTTATCTTGGCAAAGTCGAAATGCTCACTAACAGGAATGTAAACAAATTTGTGCACAATTTTTGCGAAATAAGCATTTTGTGTATATGGATAATCTTTTATTTCAGCTCATGAAACGTGGGACCAACACTTCACATGTTGCATTTTATATTTTGTTCAGCGTATTTGTTGAATGTATGGAGGCTCCAGGACCTGGTCTATGATGTATCGGTGTCTGTTAGAGGGTTAGTGTAGAGAGTCTGCCATAAGCCTGTATGGAGTTTATCCACAGTCATGGCCTGCGTCCCAAATGAAACCCTATATAGCATACTACTTTTGACCAGGGCCACATAGGGTACAATTTGCGACAATGCCTATAGTATGTATGTGCCTGGACTCTATCTGACCTCTCTCCTAGGAGGGAGGCTGCTGTTGGGCAGTTGATTAGAACTAGACCCACATGGATCAATATTGGACGAGAGCTGCAATTACACAGGAAGTCCGATCTTGACAAAAGCTCCTTTTTAATTTTAATTTTTTTTTAACCCTTATTTATCTTGGCAAGTCTGTTAAGAACAAATTCTTATTTACAATGACGGCCTACACCGGCCAAACCCTAACCCGGACAGCGCTGGGCCAATTGTGTGCCGCCCTATGGGTCTCCCAATCACGGCCGGTTGTGATAACGCCTGGAATCAAACCAGGGTCTGTAGTGACGCCTCTAGCACTGAGATGTAGTGCCTTAGACCGCTGCGCCACTCAGGAGCAGAGAGTGAAAGGAGAGATAGAAGGGAGGAGCTCAGAGAAAATCAAAGAATGTTGTTATTTGCCATTTCCTGGTTGCTAAAATTCTAATAGTTTGCCTAATTTCAGTTTATGTAACAAAACAAGCAAGTGTAGTGTAGAGAATCATTGTACCATCTAAACCACTGTGAAATAGATTTTCCCTAACAAAAAATATTGTATTTTCAGCTTTTTGAAGCTGGTGTACAATAAAGTAAAAGACGCAAAAACTAAACTTAAGAACGGGAATCATAGAAATACTGCACATAGAACAGATCTACCGCTTTTCAGACTTGCTTTCAATGAGAATGACAGATCTATTACTCATATTTCTATGTGAATTTGGTTGGGTTACCCCAAAAGTTACATATTGCATCTTTAATTTAATAACAAAACTTTTGAGGTTTGATATTCATTTCCCAGGATCATGCATTTATGAACAGTGGTTCTCTTTCTCTCACTTTCTCAACCCTCTCTTTCCTTCTCTCCTCGCTCCTTCCTCCCTCTCTCCCCCCTCCCTCTCTCTGTAGGATAGTGTTGTGGACAGCCAGCTCTCAGACCTGAGAGAGGAGGACACTGTAGAGAACATGTCACCTGTACACCAAGTTGTCAATAGGTGCTTTCCCTACGGTTACAAGGACAAGGAGGGTCTGGAACAACTGGACAACATGCTGCTGAGGCTGCACACAGGGCTGAAGGACACATACACAAGACAGGTAATGCACACTCTCACACAGGTGAGTACCAACTGGCAAGGAATCAACGTTTGGCTCTTTATAAATTGTCCTCTACTGTCTTCAATGATTGGAAAAGACTGGACAGGTGGAAGCTCATCATTAGATTGGCTTTCACCTCGTCAGTTCTTTCAGGTCATTGGACTGAAGGAGGAGAGGAAATGTTTTAGGACATTTTGAGAAAGAGAATTTGTCAGAGCAAAAAGAGGGAACTTCAATGTTCTGGAGGACTTGCATTATGCAGTTCAAGTGGGAGTGGGTCTGATGGCAATATGTGCTCCTGTTCCTCTCTCTCCTTTTCGCTCTTTCTCTCTCTTTCTCTCTTTGGGAAATCATTTTCTGGAATCATTTTCTCAATTGAAGTGGCTTGTGAATTGAGCTCTTTCATTTGGAATATGAATGCCTAAATCTGTGCTTTTGTGTACAGCATTACATTTCATTATGCTATATAGCCTATTTGCTTATTGCTTCTCTCCAGACTCTAGGCTTGCATAGCTTCCAATTTTATTCATATCATTACACTGATACAGCTGGGAATTATTACCAACCTCACAATCAGCACATCTAGGTCACCTAATAATATAGGCTACATTAATTATCCTCTCTCGTTCCCTCCCTCTCAATCTCTTTCTCTTTTTCTCTCTCGTTCTCGCGCTCTCTCTCTCTCTACACTAATGTGGGAAGTGTCTGGTGCAATATCAAAATGTCTGCCAAATTCTCACCCATTATCGCGCATGAATGCACTAATGCCGTATGCACAAGCACACACACACTCCTCCCCCATGAGAGTCATCAGTGTAAATGAAATGCTGCTGGGGCTTAGCAGTCATTTTGTTTTAGAGATAAAAACATTTTAGTAGGAAGTAATTGTCTCAGATGATATACTGAAAGAGGCAGAGTTATCCTGCAATTCATTGCACTGAACTGTTTGTCAATGCCTCCTTTCTTCTTCTGTCCCGACAGAACAGAAAAGCGCAGAGTGTTCTTCAAGACGCTGAGGAGTTGGAGGAGATTGAGAGGAGAGTGGCTCTCAGGCTGCATGGCTTGGCTGAGTCCTGTACTTCAACTCCTACATCTGGTTGCTGTAGTTATAGGCCAAGTCTCCAGGGGCCACAGCCACTTCCCAACCATCACCAGCCTTGTAGGCCAGGGTCTGTGCTCCCACAAGCCTGTGATGGGGCAGTGCTGCCAGGCAAGGTGTCTGGGACAGGCACGGTGATGGTCCAAGTCCAGGCCACCTCACTGATCGTCAAGCTGCAGCAGAGAGAGGACTTCCTGCTGGGGGAACTGGGCCAGATGAGGCAGGCAAAGCGGGGACAGATCCAGGAGAAGACAGCCAGCTGGCTGGAGGGGGTTGGAGTTGTCCTCATCCCTCCTCTCCCTCTCAAGAGATAAACACTAACAGGATGCTACTTCAGGGTGTCTGCGTGCAAGCGAGTGAACAGGATGCTGTTCAGCTCGGTGGCTGACAGACTGTCTGTCCCCAGACTACTTTCATAGAAATAGAATGACTAGAAGGTGCAAAGCTGCTCAACAATTTGTGGCTATATGTTCTATTAATTATATTTATATGTCTACTGCTAATATATTATGATGCAATTGACTGCATGTGATATATTTCAAATGACATCTGAAATGCACATGAATCAGTTGAAATCAAGATATTTGTGTGTGTGTGTTGATGTAATCCACTGTGGGAGACAACATAAACACCTGTGTGGGCTGGCTGTTAAGTTGCTGGGTTTTTTTTTTTCGTGTATCTTATCTTTTCTCGGTGCCAAGCTTTCAGGAGAGAAAACAGTCTTAAAGTTCTGAAGTAGGTCAGGGTTTAGGATGTTCTCTCACTGAAGTTGGTTTATAAGTAGACCGCCTGGCGAATGCTCTCTCCGTCTCAGCCTCACACTGATTAGCTGATGTTACCCGTCCTGGCCTCACCCCTCAGAGGATTCATCCTAGTGCCTTCAGCTCCTCAAATTTCAGGGTGTGTGTGTGTGTGTGTGTAAGTAACAAGCATTTCATGCAGATGAATTACCTAATGCATGGAGGGGAAAAAAGTCACGATCTGACTGATGGAAACAGGATATTCCGGTTCAATTTTATAAATGCCAACAGACAATTTGTTTGTTCGACATGGTGGGATCTTTTTGTGTCAGTAAAATGTATTTTGGGAGAAATTACGTTGAAAATGCCTTTGAGCAAATATTGATATCCACTTTGATATCCACAAAAATATAAACGCAACACGTAACATGTTGGTCCCATGTTTCATGAGCTGAGATAAATTAATGTTTCATATGCACAAAAAGTTTTGCATTTCTCCTTTGCCAAGATGATATGCCACACATGTCTGGTGGATGGATTAAGAAGCTGATTAAACAGCATGATCAGTACACAGGTGCACCTTGTGCTGGAGACAATAAACGGTCACTCTAAAATGTGCAGTTTTGTCATCCAATACAATGCCACAGATGTCTCAAGTTTTGAGGGAGTGTGCAGTTGGCATGCTGACTGCAGGAATGTCCACCAGAGTGATTGCCAGATAATTTCATGTTAATTTCTCTACCATAAGCCGCTACGTTCGACCGGCATCACAACTGCAGACACGTGTAACCACGCCAGCCCAGGACCTCCATATTCTGCTTCTTCACCTGTGGGATCGTCTGAGACCAGCCACCCGGACAGCTGATGAAACAGGGTTTGTACAACTGAAGAATTTCTGCACAAACTGTCTGGAGAGGTGTGCTCTTCACGGATGAATCCCAGTTTCAGCTGTACCGGGCAGATGGCAGACCGCGTGTATGGCATCATGTGGGTGTGCAGTCTGCTGACGTCAACATTGTGATCAGAATGCCCAATAGTGGCAGTGGGGTTATGGTATGGGCAGGCGTAAGCTACGGACAAGGAACGCAATTGCATTTTATTGATGGCAATTTAAATGTGACGAGATCCAGAGGCCATTCATCCGCTGCCTTCACGTCATGTTTCAGTATGATAATGCACTGCTTCATGTCGCATACTCACCAGACACGTCACCCATTGAGCATGTTTGGGATGCTCTGGATCGACATGTACAGTTCCCACCAATATCCATCAACTTTGCACAGCCATTGAAGAGGAGTGGGACAAGGTTCCACAGGCAACAATCAATAGCCTGTTCAACTATCCGAAAGAGATGTGTGACGCTGCATGATGTAAATGGTGGTCACACCAGATAATGACTGGTTTTCTGATCCAAGTCTTTTATTTAAAAAGTATTTGTGACCAACAGATGCATATTTGTATTCCCAGTCATGTGAAATCCATAGATTAGGGCCTAATGAATTTATTTCAATTGACAGATTTTCTTTTATGAACTGCAACTCTGTAGAATTGATGAAATTGTTGCATGTTGCATCTTATGTTTTCATTCGGTGTAATAACCATCATATAGAAGTAAACTTGGAGTCACATGATGATATGTTCTTAGGTCCTCCCATTACGACTCGATAAAACATGCAGTTTATTAGGCTACAGATAATATAAGTTACGGTGAATTTCACAGGGTGGTGAAAGTGCACATTCTCCTTACCAATAAATATCTTATTTTGGTGACATGATGATTGATGCTTGGATGTCGTTTGACAAACAAAAAGAATATTGCTCTTATTCATAATGATCTCACAATGCATGTAGTCTACCCGCACTGTATCTTCAAGCTGTTGGCTAGAGCATATGTGCCAAGACTAGAGTGGGCAAGTTTGCAATATAACGCAACAGTTTTTTGGACAAAACCATCAGTAGGGTGGAAAATGGGATGAAAACCCATTCTATTTTTCATTTGGTACAGAATTGAATGGCAAAAGTCATTTTTATGTGCACTTCATTATCACAGTGTTTTTGCAATTAATCTTTTTTTTTTAATGAAAACCCATCTCTGCTGGGAAAATACGCATATAGTTTCCTGCAGATTTTAGAATATTCTCATGAAAATCTGTCGCAAAAACCTAGGTAGTGGTGTGCATGCATGTGATTAGTTTGTGTGTCAAGTATTAATGTTTCTCTTGCACTTGTTAGGTCTGTTTCATTTGTTGAGAGCAATGTACATTTCTGTATGAAATTTGCGATAAACAGGAAACCAGTACTAAACTGGAAGAGTTTTTGATAAACATGAAACCAGTTACTGAACTGGAGGGGTCTTTGATAAACAGGAAATAAATTACCAAACTGGAAGGGTGTTTGATAAACAGAAAACCAGTTACCAAACTGGAGGGGTCTTTGATAAACAGGAAACCAGTTACCAAACTGGAAGGGTGTTTGATAAACAGGAAACCAGTTACCAAACTGGAAGGGTGTTTGATTACCTAGTCTGTCTGTGCCACAGTGGCGTGTGTGTGTTGATGTAATCCACTGCAGGAGACAACATAAAGACCTGTCTGGGCTGGCTGTTAAGTTGCTGGGTTTCTTTTTTTCTTGTATCTTATGTTGTTTTTTTGAGCTAAGCTTTTAGGAGAGAACGTGCTAAAGTTCAGAAGTAGGTCAGGATTTTGGAATGTTTTCTCTCACTGAAGTTGTTTAAGTAGGCCGCCTGGCAAATGCTCCCTCCTCAGTCTCACACTTATTGGCTGACATTACCAGTCCTGGCCTCACCCCTCAGATGATTAATCCTAGTGCCTTTATCTCCTCCAATATCTGTGTGTGTGTGTGTGTGTGTGTGTGTGTGTGTGTGTGTGTGTGTGTGTGTGTGTGTGTGTTGTACAGTCGTGGCCAAAAGTTTTGCGAATGACACAAATATTAACTTTCACAAAGTCTGCTGCCTCAGTTTGTATGATGGCAATTTGCATATACTCCAGAATGTTATGAAGATTGATCAGTTGAATTGCAATTAATTGCAAAGTCCATCTTTGCCATGCAAATTAACTGAATCCCCCAAAAACATTTCCACTGCATTTCAACCCTGCCACAAAAGGACCAGCTGACATCATGTCAGTGATTCTCTTAACACAGGTGTGAGTGTTGACGAGGACAAGGCTGGAGATCACTCTGTCATGCTGATTGAGTTCGAATAACAGACTGGAAGCTTCAAAAGGAGGGTGGTGCTTGGAATCATCGTTCTTCCTCTGTCAAACATGGTTACCTGCAAGGAAACACGTGCCGTCGTCATTGCTTTGCACAAAAAGGGCTTCACAGGCAAGGATATTGCTGCCAGTAAGATTGCACCTAAATCAACCAATTATCGGATCATCAAGAACTTCAAGGAGAGCGGTTCAATTGTTGTGAAGAAGGCTTCATGGCGCCGAAGAAAGTCCAGCAAGCGCCAGGACCGTCTCCTAAAGTTGATTCAGCTGCGGGATTGGGGCACCACCAGTACAGAGCTTGCTCAGGGATGGCAGCAGGCAGGTGTTAGTGCATCTGCACGCACAGTGAGGCGAAGACTTTTGGAGGATGGCCTAGTGTCAAGAAGGGCAGCAAAGAAGCCACTTCTCTCCAGGAAAAACATGAGGGACAGACTGATATTCTGCAAAAGGTACAGGGATTGGACTGCTGATGGACTGGGGTAAAGTCATTTTCTCTGATGAATCCCCTTTCCGATTGTTTGGGGCATCTGGAAAAAAGCTTGCCCAGAGAAGAACAAGGTGAGCGCTACCATCAGTCCTGTGTCATGCCAACAGTAAAGCATCCTGAAACCATTTATGTGGGGTTTCTTCTCAGCCAAGGGAGTGGGCTCACTCACAGTTTTGCCTAAGAACACAGCCATGAATAAAGAATGGTACCAACACATCCTCCTAGAGGAACTTCTCCCAACCATCCAGGAACAGTTTGGTGATGAACAATGCCTTTTCCAGCATGATGGAGCACCTTGCCATAAGGCAAAAGTGATAACTAAGTGGCTCGGAGAACAAAACATCAATATTTTGGGTCCATGGCCAGGAAACTCCCCAGACCTTAATCCCATTGAGAACTTGTGGTCAATCCTCAAGAGGTGGGTGGACAAACAAAATCCCACAAATTCTGACAAACTCCAAGCATTGATTATGCAAGAATGGGCTGCCATCAGTCAGGATGTGGCCCAGAAGTTAATTGACTGCATGCCAGGGCGGATTGCAGAGGTCTTGAAAAAGAAGGGTCAACACTGCAAATATTGACTCTTTGCATCAACTTCATGTAATTGTCAATAAAAGCCTTTGACACGTATGAAATGCTTGTAATTATACTTCAGTATTCCATAGTAACATCTGACAAAAATATCTAAAGACACTGAAGCAGCAAACTTTGTGAAAATTAATATTTGTGTAATTCTGAAAACTTTTGGCCATGACTGTACACATGCGTATGTGTGTGTCATTGGTGTGCATGCATGTGATTAGTTTGAGTGTGTGCCAAACATGAATGTTTCTCTTTCACCTGGGAGGGCTGTTAGATTTGTTAAGAGCAAATTACATGTCTGTGTGAAATGTGCGATAAACAGGAAACCAGTTACCAAAACTGGAAGGGTCTTTTATAAACAGGAAACCAGTTACCAAACTGGAAGGGTGTTTGATAAACAGGAAACCAGTTATCAAACTGGAAGGGTGTTTGATAAACAGGAAACCAGTTACCAAAACTGGAAGGGTCTTTTATAAACAGGAAACCAGTTACCAAACTAGAAGGGTGTTTGATAAACAGGGAACCAGTTACCAAACTGGAAGGGTGTTTGATAAACACAGGATTAGCAGATTGGAGAAAGTCAGATGTCCTGCTGGATTAAAGTGATACACTATATTAACATACTATATATGAGTTTTGTGTGTGTTTGTTTGCATGTCTGTGTATGTTAATATCTCAGCTGTGTAAGTGAGTGTGAGGTCTGAGCTATCACACTGGGCAAAACAGGTTGAATCAACATTGATTCCACATCATTTCAACAAAATTATTCAATGTGATGTGGTTGAATGAACACGTAAAACTGATTGGATTTGTAAAAAGTCCTTAACTTAAAGGAATTTCATTTTTTTTTAATCCAACCTTTAACCTAAATCCAATGACGGTGACATTTTTCATAGATTTTATGTTGAATTCACGTTAGTTGACAACTCAACCAAATGTAAATGGAAACTAGACCCAATGTCTGTGCCAAGTGGGATGTATGTGTGCGTTCATATCTCAGCTGTGTTCATATCTCAGCTGTTTCAAGTTTTACTGCCAGGTGCACAAGTACACTGAAATGCCTTTCTTGCAGGCTCTAAACCCAACAATGCTGGTCCCAACAATGCTGGTCCCAACAAGCTGCTCCCAAACATTTTAAACCAGCATCAGAAAATGTAGTCTATCATAGTTCATGTGGGATTCAATGACATTATGAAGGGCAGCTCAGAACAGCTGAATATGGATTTTAAAGAAGTGATTGGGTCTCTGCTTGACACCACAACAAACGCCCCATAATATCTGGCCCTCTGTCCTCCCTAAATCGTGGCATTGAACGGTTCAGCAGACTTTTAGCCCTCAATAACTGGCTACGGGACTATTGTATCTCTGTGGGTGTAACATTTATTGAAAATGTTGATACCTTCTGGAAGCAAAGCTGGTTTTATAAGGAGGATGGAATCCACCCAAGTCATTTGGGTTCCTGGATCCTTTCACAGCATTATAAGGCTGCGTTGAGACATTGACTATATCAATGACCCCAGCTCAGTTAATCCCTACCATTGTGTCGCTGAGTTGTCATAATGCTTCTGAAAATGTACATTATCCCAGGGGAGTTGGAAGACACAATGTAAGTCACCTAATGTCTGTCCCTCTTACTGCCCTGAATGCCTCTGCTAATCCCATAGCTATTGTATGCAGTAATCATGTGCCTATAAACCAGAGTTATACTGTTAGCACTGAGGCTGTGTGCAGCTCACCCTGCACTAACATAAATAACATGAGCATGTCTACTTCTGCTAAGTTTCCTAGTAAAGCAATGAAAACAATCAAGTATCCCATAAAAGTGCTAAAAATAGCCCACGTTAACATATGTCTCTTTAGAAACAACATTCATGGAAGCAATAATTTGCTGGTAACTGTGATGGTTCATTTCTTTACTATCAAATGAGGAGAGACAAACTTATCACACAAGTCAGAGTTATACTAAAACTAAATCTTTAATAATGAGAGCTTTGCAATAGCAATGGCTTGTCAACGATTCACCATTTCTGATGAGCTGTTGAGAGCGGCGAGCCAAGAGTACAAAAGGTATTTTATAGCCAAGATACACCCATTTCAACCTTCATGACGAACAACTGATACATAGAATGGGTCACAAGGTTAAGATTTGTATGAAAGATACCTATAATACATACCAGACAGCATCTGCTGTGTCAACAGTTTTCATTGTAGAGACCAGTGTCTGGTACGGTATAGAACAGAAACATTAACTCATGCTCTGGAATGCTCTTTAGGTTTTATCACCCAAAGACATCGTAAATCTCCTGTCAGTGTTATCTCCCAGAGGCCCATCCTCAGTAGAACACACACACAATAGTTAACAGAATACTATATTCTGTCGAATAAAACAACCATTTGATGCAATAAAAGCATTCTAACATAATCTTGCAATTTTTCCACAACATAACATATGTTATTCATATGCTGACAATCTCTGAAACTCGCTTAGATAATACCTTTGATGATACAGTGGTATCAATACCAAAGGTGGAGGTGTTGCCGTTTATATTCAGAACCACATTCCTGTAAATCTTAGAGAGTATCTCATGTTAAATACTGTTGAGGTAATATCGCTACAGGTTCATTTGCCTCACCTAAAGTCCATTCTGGTGGGAAGCTGTTATAGACCACCAAGTGCTAACAGTAAGTATCTGGATGACGTGTGAAATGCTTCATAATGTAGGTGATGTCAACAGAGAGGTATATTTTCTGGGTGATTTTAAATATTGACTGGTTTTCATCAAGCTGCCCACTCAAGAGAAATCTTCAAACTGTAACTAGTGCCTGCAACCTGTTTCAGGTTATCAGTCAACCTACCAGGGTAGTTACAAACAGCACAGGAAGGAAGTCATCATGTATTGATCACATCTTTACTAAGGCTGCAGAAAATTGCTTTAAAGCAGTATCCAAATCCATCAGATGTAATGATCACAATATAGTAGCCATATCTAGGAAAAGCAAAGTCTGAGTAAAGCCAGTGTGTCTATGGATGCAGATGAGTCAACACTATACACATCAGCTACTACAGTGACTGAAACGACTGCAATGCTTAACAAAGAGCTGCAGTTAATTTCTGAGTGGTTGACAAGAAATAAATTAGTCCTAAATATTTCAAAAACTAAAAGTATTGTATTTGGGACAAATCATTCACTAAACCCTAAACTTAAACTAAATCTTGTAATGAATAATGTGGGAATTCAGGAAGTTGAGGTGACTACACTGCTTGGACTAACTCTGGATTGTAAACTGTCATGGTCAAAACATGTTGATACAACAGTGGTTAAAATGGGGAGAAGTCTGTCTATAATAAAGCGCTGCTCTGCCTTCTTGACAACACTGTCAACAAGGCAAGTCCTACAGTACTTTTTGTTTTGTAGCACCTGGACTACTGTTCAGTCATGTGATCTGGTGCCACAAAGAAGGACTTAGGAAAATGGCAATTGGCTCAGAACAGGGCAGTACGGCTGGCCCTTGGATGTACACAAAGAGCTTACATTAATAAAATGCATGTCAATCACTCCTGGCTGAAAGTGTAGGAGAGAGTGACTTCTTCACCCATGTTTTTGTAAGAGGTGTTGACAAATTGCTCAGACACCCATGCATACCCCACAAGACATGCCACCAGAGGTCTCTTCACAGTCCCCGGGTCCAGAACAGACTATGAGAGGCGCACAGTATTAAATAGAGCCATGACTACATGGAACTCTATTCCACATCAGGTAAGTGATGCAAGCAGTAGAATCAGATTTAAAGAACAGATAAAAGTGCAACTTATAGAACAGGGGGGACTGTGAAGATACACACACTAGCACACGTTCTCTACACACACGTACATTGTAATGTTGTATTATACATCTTGTTGTGTAGATATGTAGTGGTGTAATAATGTTACATGATGTACTGTTTTCTCTTTTGTTTTATATGTACAGTAAGTGTCTTAATGTGTTTGGACCCTAGGAAGAGTACCCTAGGAAGAGATCCTGGATGGCAGGGAGCTTGATGTAGAGGTCCTGGATGGCAGGGAGCCTGATATAGAGGTCCTGGATGGCAGGGAGCTTGATGTAGAGTTCCTGGATGGCAGGGAGCTTGATGTAGAGGTCCTGGATAGCAGGGAGTTTGATGTAGAGATCCTGGATGGCAGGGAGCTTGACGTAGAGGTCCTGGATGGCAGGGAGCCTGATATAGAGGTCCTGGATGGCAGGGAGCTTGATGTAGAGGTCCTGGATGGCAGGGAGCCTGATGTAGAGGTCCCGGACGGCAGGGAGCTTGATGTAATCTGAAAACAAGACTCCCTAAATTTTATCAGCATATCGATTGCGCAACCAGGGGTGGAAAAACCTTGGATCATTGTTACTCTAACTTCCGCGACGCATATAAGGCCCTGCCCCGCCCTCCTTTCGGAAAAGCTGACCACGACTCCATTTTGTTGATCCCTGCCTAGAGACAGAAACAAAAACAAGAGGCTCCCACGCTGAGGTCTGTCCAACGCTGGTCCGACCAAGCTGACTCCACACTCCAAGACTGCTTCCATCACGTGGACTGGGATATGTTTCGTATTGCGTCAGATAACAATATTGACGAATACGCTGATTCGGTGTGCGAGTTCATTAGAACGTGCGTTGAAGATGTCGTTCCCATAGCAACGATTAAAACATTCCCTAACCAGAAACCGTGGATTGATGGCAGCATTCGCGTGAAACTGAAAGCGCGAACCACTGCTTTTAATCAGGGCAAGGTGACTGGTAACATGACCGAATACAAACAGTGCAGCTATTCCCTCCGCAAGGCTATCAAACAAGCTAAGCGTCAGTACAGAGACAAAGTAGAATCTCAATTCAACGGCTCAGACACAAGAGGCATGTGGCAGGGTCTACAGTCAATCACGGACTACAAGAAGAAATCCAGCCCAGTCACGGACCAGGATGTCTTGCTCCCAGGCAGACTAAATAACTTTTTTGCCCGCTTTGAGGACAATACAGTGCCACTGACACGGCCTGCAACGAAAACATGCGGACTCTCCTTCACTGCAGCCGAGGTGAGTAAGACATTTAAACGTGTTAACCCTCGCAAGGCTGCAGGCCCAGACGGCATCCCCAGCCGCGCCCTCAGAGCATGCGCAGACCAGCTGGCCGGTGTGTTTACGGACATATTCAATCAATCCCTATACCAGTCTGCTGTTCCCACATGCTTCAAGAGGGCCACCATTGTTCCTGTTCCCAAGAAAGCTAAGGTAACTGAGCTAAACGACTACGCCCCGTAGCACTCACTTCCGTCATCATGAAGTGCTTTGAGAGACTTGTTAAGGACCATATCACCTCCACCCTACCTGACACCCTAGACCCACTCCAATTTGCTTACCGCCCAAGTAGGTCCACAGACGATGCAATCTCAACCATACTGCACACTGCCCTAACCCATCTGGACAAGAGGAATACCTATGTGAGAATGCTGTTCATCGACTACAGCTCGGCATTCAACACCATAGTACCCTCCAAGCTCGTCATCAAGCTCGAGACCCTGGGTCTCGACCCCACCCTGTGCAACTGGGTACTGGACTTCCTGACGGGCCGCCCCCAGGTGGTGAGGGTAGGCAACAACATCTCCACCCCGCTGATCCTCAACACTGGGGCCCCACAAGGGTGCGTTCTGAGCCCTCTCCTGTACTCCCTGTTCACCCACGACTGCGTGGCCACGCACGCCTCCAACTCAATCATCAAGTTTCCGGACGACACAACAGTGGTAGGCTTGATTACCAACAACGACGAGACGGCCTACAGGGAGGAGGTGAGGGCCCTCGGAGTGTGGTGTCAGGAAAATAACCTCACACTCAACGTCAACAAAACTAAGGAGATGATTGTGGACTTCAGGAAACAGCAGAGGGAACACCCCCCTATCCACATCGATGGAACAGTAGTGGAGAGGGTAGCAAAGTTTTAAGTTCCTCGGCATACACATCACAGACAAACTGAATTGGTCCACTCACACAGACAGCATCGTGAAGAAGGCATTCGGCTTGTCACCAAAAGCACTCACAAACTTCTACAGATGCACAATTGAGAGCATCCTGGCGGGCTGTATCACCGCCTGGTACGGCAACTGCTCCGCCCACAACCGTAAGGCTCTCCAGAGGGTAGTGAGGTCTGCACAACGCATCACCGGGGGCAAACTACCTGCCCTCCAGGACACTTACACCACCCGATGTTACAGGAAGGCCATAAAGGTCATCAAGGACATCAACCACCCGAGCCACTGCCTGTTCACCCCGCTATCATCCAGAAGGCGAGGTCAGTACAGGTGCATCAAAGCTGGGACCGAGAGACTGAAAAACAGCTTCTATCTCAAGGCCATCAGACTGTTAAACAGCCACCACTAACATTGAGTGGCTGCTGCCAACACACTGACACTGACACTGACTCAACTCCAGCCACTTTAATAATGGGAATTGATGGGAAATGTAAATATATCACTTGCCACTTTAAACAATGCTACCTTATATAATGTTACTTACCCTACATTATTCATCTCATATGCATACGTATATACTGTACTCTATATCATCGACTGCATCCTTATGTAATACATGTATCACTAGCCACTTTAACTATGCCACTTTGTTTACATACTCATCTCATATGTATATACTGTACTCGATACCATCTACTGTATCTTGCCTATGCTCCTCTGTACCATCACTCATTCATATATCCTTATGTACATATTCTTTATCCCCTTACACTGTGTATAAGACAGTAGTTTTGGAATTGTTAGTTAGATTACTTGTTGGTTATTACTGCATTGTCGGAACCAGAAGCACAAGCATTTCGCTACACTCGCATTAACATCTGCTAACCATGTGTATGTGACAAATAACATTTGATTTGATTTGATTTGTAGAGATCCTGGATGGCAGGGAGCCTGATGTAGAGGTCCTGGACGGCAGGGAGCCTGATGTAGAGGTCCTGGACGGCAGAGAGCTTGATGTAGAGGTCCTGGACGGCAGGGAGCTTGATGTAGAGGTCCTGGACGGCAGGGAGCTTGATGTAGAGGTCCTGGATGGCAGGGAGCTTGATGTAGAGGTCCTGGACGGCAGGGAGCTTGATGTAGAGGTCCTGGACGGCAGGGAGCTTGATGTAGAGGTCCTGGACGGCAGGGAGCTTGATGTAGAGGCCCTGGACGGCAGGGAGCTTGATGTAGAGGTCCTGGATGGCAGGGAGCCTGATGTAGAGGCCCTGGACGGCAGGGAGCTTGATGTAGAGGTCCTGGATGGCAGGGAGCCTGATGTAGAGGTCCTGGACGGCAGAGAGCTTGATGTAGAGGTCCTGGACGGCAGGGAGCTTGATGTAGAGGTCCTGGACGGCAGGGAGCTTGATGTAGAGGTCCTGGATGGCAGGGAGCTTGATGTAGAGGTCCTGGACGGCAGGGAGCTTGATGTAGAGGTCCTGGACGGCAGGGAGCTTGATGTAGAGGTCCTGGACGGCAGGGAGCTTGATGTAGAGGCCCTGGACGGCAGGGAGCTTGATGTAGAGGTCCTGGACGGTAGAGAGCTTGATGTAGAGGTCCTGGATGGTAGAGAGCTTGATGTAGAGGTCCTGGATGGTAGAGAGCTTGATGTAGAGGTCCTGGATGGTAGAGAGCTTGATGTAGAGGTCTTGGATGGTAGAGAGCCTGATGTAGAGGTCCTGGATGGTAGAGAGCTTGATGTAGAGGTCTTGGATGGTAGAGAGCCTGATGTAGAGGTCCTGGATGGTAGAGAGCTTGATGTAGAGGTCTTGGATGGTAGAGAGCTTGATGTAGAGGTCCTGGACGGCAGGGAGCTTGATGTAGAGGTCTTGGATGGCAGCTTAGAGCTTAGCCCCAGTAATCAGAATCAGAATCATGTTAATTGTCCTACCAGAGGAAAATCTTGGCACAGCTCACACACAAATACATAAAACAGAGGAAGAAAAGAACAGTCAGGCAGAAATAGTCCAGATGCTGCAGTTGATGAGTGGTGGCCATGATGCTCCGGTATGGTAGGAGGAGGAGTTTGGGTTTGATGGACAGGTTGCACATACGCCGGATGACAGACAGGCTTTGCTGTGATTTCTTAGTTGTTTCAGTGGTGTGTTGTTCGAAAGTGAGCTTCTAGTCTATTGTTATTCCGAGATATTTTAATGACGGAACCATTTCGACGGCCTCTATTTTGATGAAGATAGGGCCGTCACAGATGGTTTACTGGGCTGTTTGTAAAACCGTCAGTAGAACCATGCGATCGAGGGTGGTGCTGGTGCCATACCAAGCAGTGATGCAGCCAGTCAAGCTACTCATAATGGTGCAGCTGTAGAACTTTTTGAGGATTTGAGGGCCCATACCAAAAAATGTCAACCTCCTGAGGGGAAGAGGTTCTGTCGCACCTTCTTCACGACTGTGCGCATGTGTGGACCATATTAAGTCCTTAGTGATTTGGACACAGAGGAACTTGAAGCTCTCGACCCACCCCATGCAGCCCCATCGATGTGGATTGGGGCGTGTTCACCCCCCATTTCCTGTAGTACACGATCAGCTCATTGGTCTTCCTGATGTTGAGTGAGAGGTTGTTGTCCCAGCACCACACTGCCAGGTCACTGATCTCCTCCCTGAAGGCTGCCTCGTCGTCGCAGGTGTCCGCTGTCGTGTTGTCAGCAAACTAGATGATGGTGTTGGAGATGTGTGTGGCCACGCAGTTGTGGGTAACAAGGAGTACAGGAAGGGACTAAGCACACACTCCTGTGTGGCCACCGTGTTGAGGGTCAGCATGGTGGAGGTGATGTTGCCTACCCTCACCACCTGTGGTCTGTGGCCTGTCAGGAAATCCGGGATCCATTTGCAGACGGAGGTGTTTAGTCCCAGGGTCCAAAGCTTGTTGACGTGCTTGTAGAGTACAATGGTGTTGAACGCTGTAGTGAATTAACATAATTCTTACATACATATTCCTCTTATCTAGGTGGGTAAGGGAGGTGTGGATTGTGTTGTCTTGTGCAAATTGGAGTGGGTCTAGGGTGTCTGGGATGATGGAGTTGATGTGTGCCATAACCAGCCTCTCAAAGCTTCATGATTACAGATGTGAGTACTACAGGGCAGTAGTCATTGTGGCATGAAGCCTTAGAGGGAACAGAATGATGGTGGTCTGGGGATTACAGACTGGGACAGGGAGTGACTGAAGATGATCATGAAAATGCCTGACAGCTGTTCTGCGAATGCTCTGAGTACGCCGCCTTGTGAGTGTTGACCTGATTAAAGACCAAACTCACAACGGCTTCGGAGAGCGAGATCACCCAGTCCTCTGGGTCGGTGTGTATGTTCATATCTCAGCTGTGTGTGTTCATATCTCAGCTGTGTGTGTGTTCATATCTCAGCTGTGTGTGTGTTCATATCTCAGCTGTGTGTGTTCACATCTTAGCTGTGTGTGTTCATATCTCAGCTGTGTGTGTGTTCATATCTCAGCTGTGTGTGTTCATATCTCAGCTGTGTGTGTTCATATCTCAGCTGTGTGTGTGTTCATATCTCAGCTGTGTGTGTTCATATCTCAGCTGTGTGTGTTCATATTTCAGCTGTGTGTGTTCATATCTCAGCTGTGTGTGTGTTTATATCTCAGCTGTGTGTGTTCATATCTCAGCTGTGTGTGTTCATATTTCAGCTGTGTGTGTTCATATCTCAGCTGTGTGTGTGTTTATATCTCAGCTGTGTGTGTTCATATCTTAGTTGTGTGTGTGTTCACATCTCAGCTGTGTGTGTGTTCATATCTTAGTTGTGTGTGTGTTCACATCTCAGCTGTGTGTGTGTTTATATCTCAGCTGTGTGTGTTCATATCTTAGTTGTGTGTGTGTTCACATCTCAGCTGTGTGTGTGTTCATATCTTAGTTGTGTGTGTGTTCACATCTCAGCTGTGTGTGTGTTCACATCTCAGCTGTGTGTGTGTTCATATCTTAGCTGTGTGTGTTCACATCTCAGCTGTGTGTGTTCACATCTTAGCTGTGTGTGTGTTCACATCTTAGCTGTGTGTGTTCACATCTCAGCTGTGTGTGTTCACATCTTAGGGCATGAAGAGGAGCCCTAACAGGCTTTCCTCCTAACCTCCAGTAACCCTCAGAATCCTTTTTACTGCTGGGGGTGTAACACTGGGACCCATGTCAGTCACCATGGACACACACACACACACACACACACACACACACACACACACACACACACACACACACACACACACACACACACACACACACACACACACACACACACACACAGCAGAGCTATATTCACCAAGGCTAATGTCATCAGTGCTTTAAAGCTTTAAACCTCAGTGGTAGCTTTGAACCCCTATTCCCAAACACACCTGTTCACTAGTTCACTGATATTATATCTGGATAGCTGTGTATCTCACTGTCTCTCCTGGATGGGTAATATAATCCCACTGACTGTAGTTTCACTGTCTCTCCTGGATGGTTAATATAATCCTACTGATTGTAGTTTCACTGTCTCTCCTGGATGGTTACAGTTTTTTTCGATTGCTAAACGACAGTGGGCACAACTGGAGTCACATGTGCAAAACTCTAACTACAGTCTGCACTACCAACAGTCACCTGAGCTAAACAGTTCACATCACCTGCAAAACTCATTCCAAGCAACACAACTCTTAACACATGGCTCAAAACACGCTCAGTGCAGCCAAACACTATGCACAACCCTCACTGAGATAACACACACTGTCACTCAGAACACACTGAGAGTAAAAACACTAGCATCAAACACCAATACAGAAAATACAAACTTTTCATCTTTACAGTTTGAACAATTTCAGTGACTTCATACAAAGTAATATTTTCTTCAAAGAAAAGAGTGACATTCTTTCACATGATTTATTACAATTTGTAGAACATAACAATTCTTTAAGGTAAATGAAAATTAGCAGTTTGCTTCAATAGTCTGTAGTAATTTACGGAATTACAGTAATGAGAAAAAAAGGTAGAAACTAAAAGTACATACTGTAATTCGAACAAATAATTGAGGGGCTAATCCTGCCTCTCTCTAGCATCAGGCCACAAGTTTTCTTCAACATCACATCTAATGTTTTCTCTTGCCATGCACCTGGGGAAGAACCTTCTGGAGTGCCTTATCCATCCCTGGCAGTCCTCTGGACTCGTGTCCTCACATCCGGCATGCATGGCTTCCAAAAGAGACATTTGGTCATGTGGGTGGTGACCAAACACTTTCCACCTCCAGGCAGAGAAAAACTCCTCTATTGGGTTGAGGAAGGGTGAATATGCAGGCAGGTACAAAACTATAAATCTGTGATGTGCTACAAACCAATCTGTGACAGCTGCAGAGTGGTGAAAAGCAACGTTATCGCAAACTATGACAAAAAGAACTGGCTCCCCCTGTTCTGCTGGCACTAGCTGAGCATAGAGCTGTTCTAGGAAAGCTATAAGCCTTTCTGTGTTGTATGGGCCAATGAGTGGTGTGTTGAGAAGCAAACCATCATTGGCCATTGCAGCACACATGGTGATATTTCCCCCCCTTTGGCCTGGAACCTCCACAGTGGCCCTTTGACCTATAACATTCCTTCCTCTGCGCCGTGTTTTGGCAAGGTTAAATCCAGCTTCATTGATAAATACAAATGAATGTGGTCTTTCCAGTGCTTCCACCTCCATTACTCTCTGAAAAACAGTAAGTGCACAGTTTTACTGTAGAAATGCTAGTGTTTTTTTTTACTGTAAATATTTTGTATAGCTGTGTACGTAACCTCAGACGTCTTACCTGGACATATTGGTATCTTTGCTCTTTTACCCGTTCACTGTTTCTCTCGAACGGTACAGTGTATAACTGTTTCATTGTAACTTGGTGTTTCTTTAGGACTCGAGCAATAGTTGTTGTGCTGACAGAATTAAAATTTTCAAATATATCATTATCAGCCAGCACTCTATCTTGAATCTCCCGCAGTTTTATTGCATTGTTGACAACAACCATGTCAACAATAGCATTTTCCTGCGCATCTGAAAATATTTTTCCTCTTCCCCCTGTTGGGGGCAGCCTTTGGGTCCTGTTGTAAAAATATATTTTACAGTCAAACTTACTGTAATATATATCTGTGTAAATATTCTATAATTTCAATACAAAATAGATTCCTGTAATGTTTTCATTTACTGTAAGGATGTAACTCTCACCTGTTTGCATGATGGAAAATTCACATTACAGATGCCACTGTGGATCTTTGCAGATTGGGTTGCACCCTCAACCCTGCCTCTCTCAATGAGAGACCATGGTTCACAACATGGTCTATAAGTGTAGCCCTTATTTCATCTGAAATAACAGCTCTTTGTCTTCTTTGTCTTCCTCCACGCATCCGCCCTCTCCCTGCCACCCTTCTCCCTCCACGAACCCATCTTCCTTGTTCCATTTCCAAAATGAGTCTTTCTGAGCTCTACCTATATATACTGTAATATGTGTGTGTGTTCACTAACAAGTCTAAAACAAGACACCTGCTTAGCCTTTCAGCTGAAATTGCAATCAGCAGTGTTTGAAAGGCACAAGGCTGAAATCTATTCCGTTTTGAATGTGTGGTTCACAGTTTTGACAGCAGTGTGTTAGCATTTGAACAAAGTGCTGTAAATCCACAGTGCTGTGCAGGTTGTGGTTAAAGTCATGGGATAAGTGTGTAGAGTTTTGAAAACTGTTCAAGCAATGAAAAACGAACTAGAGTTTGGTCCACATGAACTGCTGCTGTGCAGTCTGTAGTTAGAGTTTTGCACATGTGACTCCAGTTGTGTCCACTGTCGTTTAGCAATCGAAAAAAACTGTAATATAATCCCACTGACTGTAGTTTCACTGTCTCTCCTGGATGGGTAATATAATCCCACTGACTGTAATTTCACTGTCTCTCCTGGATGGGTAATATAATCCCACTGACTGTAGTTTCACTGTCTCTCCTGGATGGGTAATATAATCCTACTGACTGTAGTTTCACTGTCTCTCCTGGATGGGTAATATAATCCCACTGACTGTAGTTTCACTGTCTCTCCTGGATGGGTAATATAATCCCACTGACTGTAGTTTCACTGTCTCTCCTGGATGGGTAATATAATCCTACTGACTGTAGTTTCACTGTCTCTCCTGGATGGGTAATATAATCCCACTGACTGTAGTTTCACTGTCTCTCCTGGATGGGTAATATAATCCCACTGACTGTAATTTCACTGTCTCTCCTGGATGGGTAATATAATCCCACTGGCTGTAGTTTCACTGTCTCTCCTGGATGGGTAATATAATCCTACTGACTGTAATTTCACTGTCTCTCCTGGATGGGTAATATAATCCTACTGACTGTAGTTTCACTGTCTCTCCTGGATGGGTAATATAATCCTAATATAATCCTACTGACTGTAGTTTCACTGTCTCTCCTGGATGGGTAATACACTGACAGCACTGTTTCTCTGTGAGCGGCCCCTGTGTTCAGCGACTACCAGAAAATCTGAATGAACTGTTTTGAAGTTCCTGTGGAACTCCCTTTTGTGACATAGAGATGTATGGCTGTGGGTCTCGCTGTATCTCCTTAGATGTATAATGTACTAACTTTTAGTAAAGACTGTTTCCCTGAGTTCTCTTTTCAGCTCTATGGAAGGAGAATAGGCTGTACAAATAAACCTTTTCTTGCTTTTTCTTACATTTATTGATGGCAATTGAACCAGCAAACCCATTTTGGCTTTGCCTTTTTCAAGGGAAGCTGAAGTTCTTCTACTAACAGGAGATTCGGACTCCTGAGTGGCGCAGCAGTCTAAAGCACTGCATCTTAGTGCAAGAGGCGTCACTACAGTCCCTGGTTTGATTCCAGGTTGTATCACATCTGGCCGTGATTGGCTGGGGTAGGCCATCATTGTAAATAATAATTTGTTCTTAACTGACTCTCCTAGTTAAATAAAGGTAAAAATAATTCATAACTGTTTTAAACACTATTTATTTACTAGGAGAGGGTGGGCTGTCACACAGAATAATCAACCCCTAGACCACAGGCCCTTGTGTAGATCTTGGATAGGTGTAAGCGAGTGCCATTTTGCATTCACCTATCCAATCCTCTCAGATCTACATAAGTGCCTAGGGGCGGGGGGGGTAGAAGATAAAAGTGCCTTGTGGGGTAGAGGATTAAAGTGCCTAGGAGGTTAGAGGATACAATTTCCTAGGGGGTAGAAGATAAAAGTGCCTAGGGGGTAGAAGATAAAAGTGCCTAGGGGGTAGAGGATTAAAGTGCCTAGGGGTAGAGGATTAAAGTGCCTAGGGGGTAGAGGATTAAAGTGCCTAGGGGGTAGAGGATAAAGTGCCTAGGGGGGTAGAGGATTAAAGTGCCGAGGAGGTTAGAGGATAAAGTGCCTAGGGGGGTAGTCAGAGGCTATCCTAAGGGTTGATTTAAGATTCAAGGAGTGTGTGAGTCAGCTGACTATGGTGATATAGTGATATAGTGGTATAGATGGGTGATGTAGTGTTATGGAGGGGTTATGTAGTGATGTAGGTGGTGATTTAGGGGAATAGAGGGGTGACATAGAAATATAGGTGGTGATATAGTGGTATAGGTGGTGATATAGTGATATAGGTGGTGATAGAGGGGTGATATAGTGATATAGAGGGGTGATATATATGGTATAGAGGGGTATTATAGTGATATAGGTGGCAATATAGGGGTATAGGTGGTGATATAGTGGTGATATAGTGGTATAGAGAGATGATATACTTATATAGGTGGAGATATAGGGGTATAGAGGGGTGATATAGGGGTATAGGTGGTGATATAGGTGGCAATATACGGGTATAGATGGGTGATATAGTGGTACAGAGGGGTGGTATAGAGAGCTTATATAGTTATATAGGTGGTGATATAGGGGTATAGAGGGGTGACAGCGATATAGGTGGTGATATAGGTGGTGATACAGGGGTGATATTGTAAAGGGGTTCTTCCTGGGAAGGAGAGGCGGACCAATACACAGCGTGGTTGAAGTTCATGGTTTTTAAATAAGAAAACCTATACATGAACAAACTACAAAACAATGAATGTGAAAATCTGAAAGCAGTCCCGTGTGGTACAAACACTGACACAGGAGACAATCACCCACAAAACCCAACATCAAACAGGCTACCTAAATATGGTTCCCAATCAGAGACAATGACTAACACCTGCCTCTGATTGAGAACCATATCAGGCCAAACACAGAAACAGACAAACTAGACACACAACATAGAATGCCCACTCAGATCACACCCTGACCAAACAAAACATAGAAACATACAAAGCAAACTATGGTCAGGGTGTGACAGATATTGTGATATAGAGGGGTGATATAGTGGTATAGAGGGGTATTATAGTGATATAGGTGGTGATATAGTGGCATAGAGGGGTGATATAGTGATATAGGTGGTGATATAGGGGTGATATAGGGGTATAGAGGGGTGATTTAGTGATATAGGTGGCAATATAGGGGTGTAGAGGGGTTATATAGGGGTATAAGTGGTGATATAGTGGTATAGAGTGGTGATATAGGGGTATATAGGGGTATAGAGGGGTGATATAGTGGTTCAGAGGGGTGATATAGTGGTATAGAGAGGTGATATAGTGGTATAGTGAGATGATATACTTATATAGGTGGTGATATAGGGGTATAGAGGGGTGATATAGGGGCATAGGTGGTGATATAGTGATATAGGTGGCAATATAGGGGTATAGAGGGGTGATATAGTGGTATAGAGGGGTGACATAGGGGTATAGAGAGATTATATAATTATATAGGTGGTGATATAGGGGTATAGAGGGGTGACTCCTCTAGCTCTAACTCCTCTAGCTCCACAATGAAATAGGGTGCAGGCCAGGCACCAGGCTGTTAGCCAGCCTGCCAGCTTAGTTGAGTCTGCCACTAGCACAGTCAGTGTAGTCAGCTCAGCTATCCCCATTGAGACCGTTTCTGTGCCTCGACCTAGGATGGGCAAAATTAAACATGGCGGTGTTCGCCTTAGCAATCTCACTAGGATAAAGACCTCCTCCATTCCTGTCATTATTGAAAGAGATCGTGATACCTCACATCTCAATATAGTGCTACAATGGCAATTATAGTCAATGAACTAATCACTGATCATAATCTTGATGTGATTGGCCTGAATGAAACATGGCTTAAGCCTGATGAATTTACTGTGTTAAATGAGGCCTCACCTCCTGGCTACACTAGTGACCATATCCCCCGTGCATCCCGCAGAGCGGAGGTGTTGCTAACATTTACGATGGCAAATTTCAATTTACAAAAATAAAAATTACGTTTTCGTCTTTTGAGCTTCTAGTCATGAAATCTATGCAGCCTACTCAATCACTTTTTATAGCTACTGTTTACAGGCCTCCTGGGCCATATATAGCGTTCCTCATTGAGTTCCCTGAATTCCTATCGGACCTTGTAGTCATAGCAGATAATATTCTAATTTTTGGTGACTTTAATATTCACATGGAAAAGTCCACAAACCCACTCCAAAGGCTTTCGGAACCATCATCGACTCAGTGTGTTTTGTCCAACATGTCTCCAGACCTACTCACTGTCACAGTCATACTCTGGACCTAGTTTTGTCCCATGGAATAAATGTTGTGGATCTTAATGTCTTTCCTCATAATCCTGGACTATCGGACCACCATTTTATTACGTTTGCAATTGCAACAAATAATCTGCTCAGACCCCAACCAAGGAACATCAAAAGTCGTGCTATAAATTCACAGACAACACAAAGATTCCTTGATGTCCTTCCAGAATCCCTCTGTCTACCCAAGGATGTCAGAGGACAAAAATCAGTTAACCACCTAACTGAGGAACTCAATTTAACCTTGCACAATACCCTAGATGCAGTTGCACCCCTAAAAACTAAAAACATTTCTCATAATAAACTAGCTCCCTGGTATACAGAAAATACCCGAGCTCTGAAGCAAGCATCCAGAAAATTGGAACGGAAATGGCGCCACACCAAACTGGAAGTCTTCCGACTAGCTTGGAAAGACAGTACCGTGCAGTATCGAAGAGCCCTTACTGCTGCTCGATCATCCTATTTTTCCAACTTAATTGAGGAAAATAAGAACAATCCGAAATTTCTTTTTGATACTGTCGCAAAGCTAACTAAAAAGCAGCATTCCCCAAGAGAGGATGGCTTTCACTTCAGCAGTAATACATTCATGAACTTCTTTGAGGAAAAGATCATGATCATTAGAAAGCAAATTACAGACTCCTCTTTAAATCTGCGTATTCCTTCGAAGCTCAGTTGTCCTGAGTCTGCACAACTCTGCCAGGACCTAGGATCAAGAGAGACACTCAAGTGTTTTGACACAATGATGAAAATAATCATCGCCTCTAAACCTTCAAGCTGCATACTGGACCCTATTCCAACTAAACTACTGAAAGAGCTGCTTCCTGTGCTTGGCCCTCCTATGTTGAACATAATAAACGGCTCTCTATCCACCGGATGTGTACCAAACTCACTAAAAGTGGCAGTAATAAAGCCTCTCTTGAAAAAGCTAAACCTTGACCCAGAAAATATAAAAAACTATTGCCCTATATCGAATCTTCTATTCCTCTCAAAAATGGTTGAAAAGGCTGTTGCGCCGCAACTCACTGCCTTCCTGAAGACAAAACAATGTATAAGAAATGCTTCAGTCTGGTTTTACACCCCATCATAGCACTGAGACTGCACTTGTGAAGGTGGTAAATTACCTTATAATGGCATCAGACCGAGGCTTTGCATCTGTCCTCGTGCTCCTAGACCTTAGTACTGCTTTTGATACCATCGATCACCACATTCTTTTGGAGAGATTGGAAACCCAAATTGGTCTACACGGACAAGTTCTGTCCTGGTTTAGATCTTATCTGTCGGAAATATATCAGTTTGTCTCTGTGAATGCTTTGTCCTCTGACAAATCAACTGTAAATTTCGGTGTTCCTCAAGGTTCCGTTTTAGGACCACTATTGTTTTCACTATATATTTTAACTCTTGGGGATGTCATTCGAAAACATAATGTTAACTTTCACTGCTATACGGATGACACACAGCTGTACATTTCAATGAAACATGGTGAAGCCCCAAAATTGCCCTCAGTAGAAGCCTGTGTTTCAGACATAAGGAAGTGGATGGCTGCAAACGTTCTACTTTTAAACTCGGACAAAATAGAGATGCTTGTTCTAGGTCCCAAGAAACAAAGAGATCTTCTGTTGAATCTGACAAATAATCTTAATGGTTGTGCAGTCGTCTCAAATAAAACTGTGAAGGACCTCTGTGTTACTCTGGACCCTGATCTCTCTTTTGACGAACATATCAAGACTGTTTCAAGGACATCTTTTTTCCATCTACGTAACATTGCAAAAATCAGAAACTTTCTGTCCAAAACTGATGCTGAAAAATTAATCCATGCTTTTGTTACTTCTAGGTTAGACTACTGCAATGCTCTACATTCCGGCTACCCGGATAAAGCACTAAATAAACTTCAGTTAGTGCTAAACACGGCTGCTAGAATCCTGACTAGAACCCAAAGAATTGATCATATTACTCCAGTGCTAGGCAAGGGCTGATTTCAAGGTTTTACTGCTAACCTACAAAGCATTACATGGGCTTGCTCCTACCTATCTCTGATTTGGTCCTGCCGTACATACCTACACGTAAGCTACGGTCACCAGATGCAGGCCTCCTAATTGTCCCTAGAATTCCTAAGCAAACAGCTGGAGGCAGGGCTTTCTCCTATAGAGCTCCATTTTTATGAAATGGTCTGCCTACACATGTGAGAGACGCAAACTCGGTCTCAACCTTTAAGTCTTTACTGAAGACTCATCTCTTCAGTGGGTCATGTGATTGAGTATAGTCTGGCCCAGGAGTGTGAAGGTGAACGGAAAGGCTCTGGAGCAACGAACCGCCCTTGCTGTCTCTGCCTGGCTGGTTCCCCTCTTTCCACTGGGATTCTCTGCCTCTAACCCTATTACAGGGGCTGAGTCACTGGCTTACTGCTGCTCTGTCATGCCGTCCCTAGGAGGGGTGCGTCACTTGAGTGGGTTGAGTCACTGATGTGATCTTCCTGTCTGGGTTGGCACCCCCCCTTGGGCTGGCGGAGATCTTTGTGGGCTATACTCGGCCTTGTCTCAGGACGGTAAGTTGGTGGTTGACGATATCCCTCTAGTGGTGTGGGGGCTGTGCATTGGCAAAGTGGGTGGGGTTAAATCCTTCCTGTTTGGCCCTGTCTGGGGGTATCATCGGATGGGGCCACAGTGTCTCCTGACCCCTCCTGTCTCAGCCTCCAGTATTTATGCTGCAGTAGTTTGTGTCGGGGGGCTAGGGTCAGTTTGTTATATCTGGAGTACTTCTCCTGTCTTATCCGGTGTCCTGTGTGAATTTAAGTATGCTCTCTCTCAGTCTCTTTCTCTCTCTCTCTTGGAGGACCTGAGCCCTAGGACCATGCCTCAGGACTACCTGGGATGATGACTCCTTGCTGTCCCCAGTCCACCTGGCCGTGCTGCTGCTCCAGTTTCAACTGTTCTGCCTGTGATTATTATTATTTGACCATTGTTGGTCATTTATGAACATTTTGGCCATGTTCTGTTATAATCTCCACCCGGCACAGCCAGAAGAGGACTGGCCACCGCTCATAACCTGGTTCCTCTCTAGGTTTCTTCCTAGGTTTTGGCCTTTCTGGGAGTTTTTCCTACCCACTGTGCTTCTACACCTGCATTGCTTGCTGTTTGGATTTTTAGGCTGGGTTTCTGTACAGTACTTTGACATATCAGCTGATGTACGAAGGGCTATGTAAATAAATTTGATTTGATATAGTGATATAGAGGGGTGATATGGTGGTATATGGGTATAGAGGGGTGATATAGTGGTATATTGTGGTATTTATTTTTTATTTTACCTTTTATTTAACCTTTATTTAACTAGGCAAGTCAGTTGAGAACAAATTCTTATTTTCAACGACGGCCTAGGAACAGTGGGTTAACTGCCTGTTGAGGGGCAGAATGTCAAATTGTACCTTGTCAGCTCTGGAATTACTAGTCCAACTAGTTACTAGTCCAACGCTCTAACCACTAGGCTACCCTGCCGCCCCATAGAGGGGTGATATAGAGGGGTGATATAGTGGTATATGTGGTGATATAGGGGTATATAGTGGTACAGAGTGGTGATATAGGGGTATAGATGGGTGATATAGAGCTATAGAGGGGTGATATAGTGGTGTAGAAGGGTGATATAGGTGTATAGAGGGGTGATATAGGGGTATAGAGGGGTGATATAGGGGTATAGAGGGGTGATATAGTGGTGTAGAAGGGTGATATGGTGGTATAGAGTGGTGATATAGGGGTATAGAGGGGTGATATAGTGGTATAGAGAGGTGATATAGTTATATAGGTGGTGATATAGTGGTGTTATAGGGCTATATAGTCGTATAGAGGGGTGATATAGGGGTATAGAGGGGTGGTATAGAGGGGTGATATAGTGGTATAGAGGGGTGATATAGGGGTATAGAGGGGTGATATAGTGGTATAGAGTGGTGATCTAGTGGTATAGAGGGGTGATATAGTGGTATTGAGGGGTGATATAGTGGTATAGAGGGGTGATTTAGTGGTGTTATAGGGCTATATAGTGGTATAGAGGGGTGATATAGTGGTATTGAGGGGTGATATAGTGGTATAGAGGGGTGATAGAGTGGTGATATAGTGGTGTAGAAGGGTGATATAGTGGTATAGAGGGGTGGTGTAGAGGAGTGATATAGGTGTAGAGGAGTGATATAGGTGTATAGAGGGGTGATATAGATGCATAGAGGGGTGTTAATGGGCTATAGAAGTGTGATATAGGGGTATAGATGGGTGATATATGGGTATAGAGGGGTGATATAGTGGTATAGAGGGGTGGTATAGTGGTATAGAGGGGTGGTATTGTGGTTTTAGAGGGGTGATATAGTGGTATCTCTGTTACAACCGTTTTTCTCAACCTTTCTGACTAGAGGATACCAAAGACCCTGCATACATTAAAAGGATAGTTCACTTTTTTTTGTGAGGTTTTAGATTATTCTAGATTTACTAACCAGTCAACGACCTCAAAAACAATTCAGATTAAACAAACAAAAAACTATGGAAATTGAATATAGAACAAAAAAGTGAACATTCCTTTTAAACTCTCTCTTATGATTTTGTAACTTTTGTCCTACTCCTGACTGCTTTAACTGGTGGGTGTAGAAATACCTGAAAGACACAATTCACTGGGGATTGGAACCGGGCCATGTGATGACGTGCACTGCTACAGTCCTTTTTTTCCTGATATAGAAGAGAAAAAAAGAGATGATGAAGAAGAATGTCTCCCCTCTGTCTCCTCTGACTCCTGAAGGGGAGAGATGAGTTCCTAATGCAGATACCAGCTCTATCTTTCATCCAGGAGAGTTGTTTCACCTTGAAAATAGAGCAGACATTATCTAACAGCCGGGACAGAACAAACTCCATAGCCAAAGGAGGAACTTGAGTCAAAGACATGACAGACCATTGTCATACATAGATCTAGGGAATTCTCTCTCTCTTCTCTTCTTTCTTTCTCTTTACCTCTCTCTCTCTTTCACTCTCCCTCAGTATCCATCTCTCTCTCCCTTTCCCTCTGTCTTTCTTTCTTTCTCCATTTCTCTATTTCTCTCTCCATTTCTCTCTCTCAATTCAATGGGCTTTATTGGCATGTGAAATATGTTTACATTTCCAAAGCAAGTAGAATAGACAATTAACAAAAAGGGAAATAAACAATCAGAAATGAACAGTAAACATTACACTCACAAAAGTTTTTGAACAATGTAGACATTTGAAATGTTATATTATTGGCTATGTACAGTGTTGTAACGATGTGCAAATAGTTGGAGTATGAAAGGGAAAATAAATAAACATAAATATGGGTTGTATTTACAATGGTGTTTGTTCTTCACTGCTGGTTGCCCTTTTCTTGTGGCAACAGGTCACACATCTTGCTGCTGTGATGGCACAGTGTGGTATTTCACCCAATAGATATGGGAGTTTTGTTTTCAAATTGTTTGAGGGTCTGTGTAATCTAAGGGAAATATGTGTCTCTAATATGGTTTTACATTTGGCAGGAGGTTAGGAAGTGCAGCTCGGTTTCCACCTCATTTTGTGGGCAGTGTGCACATAGCCTGTCTTCTCTTTAGAGCCAGGTCTGCTGATGGCGGCCTCTCTCAATAGCAAGGCCATGCTCACTGAGTCTGTACATAGTCAAAGCTTTTCTTTATTTTGAATCACAAGTGGTAAGGTATTTTGCTACTGTGTATTCTCTGTTTAAGGCCAATGTCGTGTCTTTGACTGTGCCGGATTAAGTGATATGACATGCTATTCTATAAAATCCTTTCTCTGTATATAATATTAACTGATTGAGCTAATCATGTAAATGTAATTAACTAGAAAGTCGGAGCACCACGAAAGAATATCTATAGAGCAGTTATCTTCCGAATAAACTCTTAAAGACCTAGTAATA
Organism: Oncorhynchus tshawytscha; assembly: GCF_018296145.1. Lineage (NCBI taxonomy): Eukaryota > Metazoa > Chordata > Actinopteri > Salmoniformes > Salmonidae > Oncorhynchus > Oncorhynchus tshawytscha. The sequence goes on along the minus strand of NC_056436.1, from coordinate 14,551,359 downwards.
TTTTACATCAATAGCAGTCAATATTAATCGTCATCTTAATTCAGTCTCATCTGAAAGTTGTAAATTATTGGTTATCTGCATGAACCCTTGTCACGTTCTTTCAAAATCGAACCCAGAAGCAGACCAGGACAAGGAGAGTAGGAAGAAGGTGAGTATTTATTTACAAGTGAATGTGAATGGGTAGATATATCCAGGTGGCGTAGCGGGCAGCGGTGGTGAGTTGATGGGAGTAAATAGGTGGATCCAATGGGGTAGCGGAATCCTCCGACGACCAGGCGGGAATGGGGTAAATGATCCGGGTGAGTAACTGAAGACAGAACAAACGGAGGTAAGTTTAAGGCAAGCAATACGTAAAAAACAACAAAACAAATTCTATCCAACTTGAGGCTCATACTATGGCACAACATACTGTTCATGGCTAACGAGCCAGCAGGGAATGGATGTCAGGTCAGAGCTTTTGAAGGGGAGAGGTGATGATCAGGACAGGTGTGCAGATTGCTGATGGGATACAGGTGCGGGTGAACATCGATCTCCCAACAAGCTAATTCGCCCGGCAACCAGACAGGATGCGTTCCAGGACACCGGAAACACACTCCAGGACAGAAACACAGGCAAACACAGACTCAGGAAGCGGGATTCGTGACAACCCTGGCTAACAAGTTTGATCAGCAAAACAAAATTGGGTTTAATTATTTATTTACTAAATACCTAACTAATCACACAGAATTACATATACACAGAATGAACCATACATTGATTACAAATGATGTCATAAAGGAAAATTTCCCTAGCGGATGGAAACAGATATGACAGCTGGTTACCCAAAGAAAAGGGGGTTGGGTTTGAGTGAAAGAGTGGAAAGACTGAAGACAAAGGGAGAAGTGATGTCTCTATCGTGCCGTAGGTGACACGTTCTGACCTTTATTTCCGTTGTTTTGTCATTATCTAGTATGGTCAGGGCGTGAGTTGGGGTGGGCAGTCTGTTTGTTTTTCTATGATTTTGGGATTTGTATGTTTTGGCCTAGTATGGTTCTCAATCAGAGGCAGGTGTCATTAGTTGTCTCTGATTGAGAATCATACTTAGGTAGCCTGGGTTTCACTGTTTGTTTGTGGGTGATTGTCTATGTTAGTTGTTTCTGTCAGCACAGTTCTTATGATAGCTTCACGGTCGTTATTCGTTTATTGTTTTATATCGTTTGTATTCAGTGTTTTCTTTAATTAAAAACTTCATCATGAACACATACCACACTGCATTTTGGTCCTCCGATCCTTCTCGCCTCTCCTCTTCAGATGAAGAGGAGGAAGACCGTGACAGACAGCTACTCTATCGTAATTACAGAATCTTAAGCATTCTAAATTACCGCCCATTTGGAAAAGGAAAATGCAATGAATATTTACTCTGAGCTGCGCTTCAATAGGCTGGTGGTAGATGGAAGGCCGAGTTGCCCAAGAGTTCTTCCATCCTTTGAAGAGCGTCTCTGGTGGTAAACTGTACCCGTTTTAGTAACGTTGTTGTGTGGTAGACGGTATGCTCTGTCTGTCCTTTCCCAGTCCACGCTTGGCGGCTGGAGTGAATCAGAGTTCATACCCTGTTGCCATGCTTATATGCTCATGCTATATTCTGGCTGGTATTGTCGAAATTCATCATATTCGACGTGTAGATCGTCCTCTTCACGTGGGAATTCAATGCTAATTTTGTTAGGTAGCTGAGATTGGCTTTGCTCTGTAGGTGTCAACTGTCCTTCTAACGTCAAGGCCGTCGCCTTAATGTCCCCGGAACAGGAAGTTATACTGTCGTCAAGGCTTTATATAGGAAGGGAGAGGAGGGCGTGTTTCATAGTTTATAACCAATGTCTCTTCATGTGGGCGGGCCACTGAGTCGGGCCTAATTCACTCATGAAAACCCATTTCTCACATTTTAGAAGCTAAAATCACATTTCATCCCCTCACAAATAATTTCATATTCAAACATTTAAATTGCACAACATTTCCATGTGAATCTGATAACTATAATGTGTAGACTTTCACTGTACAGTTTATGTCATCCTATCATTGATGAGAATGTCTCAGATGACAACTGAACTGACATCATATTCATTAAGTACCAACGCATATGTTCAACTGGTTGGATTACCAAAACATGGTTCATTTCCCCGCACCTTCTGATGTTCCCAGAATCTCTACGTAACGTCGTTGGGATTTACAAAAGTCACATCAGCAGGGTAGAGAGAGGGGAAAAAAGGTGGGAGAGGTATTTATGACTGTCATAAACCTCCCCCAGGCCAACGTCATGACACCAATAACGTTCCAGTTCAGGCATTAATATTTCCAAAGTAATTGTCTTTTTGTGTTCTCATCATCTAGTTGTGTTGCTGTCCTGGGGCTCTGTGGGAATCGTCCTAATTCTGCTCTGTATACATTATTTCGTCTTTTACAAAGGCTGTTTTTCAAAATTCTGCATGCAGTCTCAATTTGATGTTTGTTCTATTTAGTGAATTCCTGGTTGGTGAGTGGACCCCAGACCTCAACTCTCCCTTTGTGTGTTTCTCTACCCGCTCTCTCTCTCCCCACAGTTTAAATTACAGAGGTGGCACTAGAGGTGAGGGGGCCTGCGGGAGATGGGAGTGAAGACAACTCAGAGGCCAGGAGCGAGACAAGGCTGCTCCACTTTATCAGAGTAATCGATGTTGGTGTGGAGGGAGGTCTACAGAGGTTTAGAGAGCAGAGAGCTGACACCCTGTCTTCATCCCGGGCTGGAGTGGCTATGGCTGGGCTCGGGAGACGCATGGCCCGGCTACTTCACCCTGTCTTCATCCCGGGCTGGAGTGGCTATGGCTGGTCTCGGGAGACGCATGGCCCGGCTACTTCACCCTGTCTTCATCCCGGGCTGGAGTGGCTATGGCTGGGCTCGGGAGACGCATGGCCCGGCTACTTCACCCGGTCTACATCCCGGGCTGGAGTGGCTATGGCTGGGCTCGGGAGACGCATGGCCTGGCTACTTCACCCTGTCTTCATCCCGGGCTGGAGTGGCTATGGCTGGGCTCGGGAGACGCATGGCCCAGCTACTTCACCCTGTCTACATCCCGGGCTGGAGTGGCTATGGCTGGGCTCGGGAGACGCATGGCCCGGCTACTTCACCCTGTCTTCATCCCGGGCTGGAGTGGCTATGGCTGGTCTCGGGAGACGCATGGCCCGGCTACTTCCACCCTGTCTTCATCCCGGGCTGGAGTGGCTATGGCTGGGCTCGGGAGACGCATGGCCCAGCTACTTCACCCGGTCTACATCCCGGGCTGGAGTGGCTATGGCTGGGCTCGGGAGACGCATGGCCTGGCTACTTCACCCTGTCTTCATCCCGGGCTGGAGTGGCTATGGCTGAGCTCGGGAGACGCATGGCCCAGCTACTTCACCCTGTCTACATCCCGGGCTGGAGTGGCTATGGCTGGGCTCGGGAGACGCATGGCCCGGCTACTTCACCCTGTCTTCATCCTGGGCTGGAGTGGCTATGGCTGGGCTCGGGAGATGCATGGCCCGGCTACTTCACCCTGTCTTCATCCCGGGCTGGAGTGGCTATGGCTGGGCTCGGGAGACGCATGGCCCGGCTACTTCACCTTGTCTTCATTCCCAACACACACACACACCGCCCCTACTTCACAGGGGTCTCTGTGACAGCAGAGAAATGAAGAGCCCACGACACGGCAGAGCGGAGATGACAGAATGGAGGAGTAAAAAATAAAAAAGGAATATAATAGAATGAATGTCAACAAGTCAATGTGTATGAAATATAAACATAAGTTCAAGGGGAATTTTATGAGTATTATGCAATAGAGAATGTTGAGGATAAGTGATACATATATAGCAATACATTTTAATGTCATTAGCATTCGTGCATTCTTTTGATATTTCCTCAGTCTTCAAAATGTATTTCACCTAAACAGAGGTAATTTACTATGAGGTGAATGACAAGGCACTTGAGTTAGATTTCCCTGCAAGCTAATATAAATATGAGAATATATATCAGGCCTGCAGTATGCTTAGAGCCACCTCCAAACTCAGATACCAAGTAAAGAACTTCAAAACAGTGACACACATGAATTATTTTAACTGGATGTAACCCTTTGTGATGACAATCCTTACATTCTAATATGATTTCCCTCCCCTTGTAAACTAATCCATTCCATTTCCCTCTTATGCTCTCTCTTTCCCTCTTCAGTTGAGGGTGCAGTCTTGCTGTCTTTTCCCACCCTCTCTGCTGAGGACGTCTCCGGACTTTCTGGAGTATTCTCTCATCACCAGGGTGTGGAGGGCAACGCCGGTCACCTTCACGGGTCTCCTCCAACTGTGACAGAGCTGTCTTAGCTTACCGCTGGCCAGCGGATCTCTGCAGGTCTGTCTCCCCCTGTCAACACATCAGCCAGGTCACCCATAATACAAGTTAGTCTACAACGTCTTTGTCTGAGGATGTTGGGAGAAGACGTGGAAACCAGTCACTAGGGGCGTTGTGGATGGAGAAGGGGCGTAAACATTCTGATTCCAAAGGTTGTAAGTTCGAATCCAGCAATAGAAAGTTGTTTTTAAATTTGTTGTTTTAAGCCTATCCCAAACCTTTACGCTTACCTTAACTGCCCGCACCCGCCTGCCCGACTAGCATCACTACTCTGGACGGTTCTGAATATGAGGACAACTACAAATACCTAGGTGCTTGGTTAGACTGTAAACACTCCTTCCAGACTCATATTAAACATCTCCAATCCAAAATTAAATCTAGAATCGGCTTCCTATTTCGCAACAAAGCCTCCCTCACCTACGCCACCAAACATACCCTTGTAAAACTGACTATCCTACCGATCCTCGACTTCGGCGATGTCATTTACAAAATAGCTTCCAATACTCTACTCAGAAAACTGGATGTAGTCTATCACAGTGCCATCCGTTTTGTCACCATAGCCCCTTATACCATCCACCACTGCGACCTGTATGTTCTAGTCAGCTGGCCCTCGCTACATATTCGTTGCCAGACCCACTGGCTCCAGGTCATCTAGAAGTCTATACCCACCCGTAGCACATGTTCCAGCAGGTATATCTCACTGGTCATCCCCAAAGCCAACACCTCACCTTTCCTTCCAGTTCTCTGCTGCCAATGACTGGAACGAATAGCAAAAAGAAGTTGGAAACTTTTATTTCCCTCACTAACTTTAAACATCAGCTGTCTGAGCAGCTAACCGATCGCTGCAGCTGTACATAGCCCTTCTGTAACTAGCTACCTACCTCATCCCCATACTGTTTTTATTTACTTTTCTGCTCTTTTGCACACCAGTATTTCGACTTGCACATCACCATCTGCTCATCTATCACTCCAGTGTTAATTTGCTAAATTGTAATTACTTCGCTACTATGGCCTATTTGCTGCCTTACCTCCTCATGCCATTTGCACACACTGTATATAGACTTTCTTTTCTATTGTGTTATTGACTTTACGCTTGTTAATTCCATGTGTAACTAACTCTGTGTTGTTTTTGTCGCACTGCTTTGCTTTATCTTGGCCAGATCGCAGTTGTTAATGAGAACTTGTTCTCAACTAGCCTACCTGGTTAAATAAAGGTGTTCTCAACTAGCCTACCTAGTTAAATAAAGGTGTTCTCAACTAGCCTACCTGTTAAATAAAGGTGTTCTCAACTAGCCTACCTGGTTAAATAAAGGTGTTCTCAACTAGCCTACCTGGTTAAATAAAGGTGTTCTCAACTAGCCTACCTGTTAAATAAAGGTGTTCTCAACTAGTCTACCTGTTAAATAAAGGTGTTCTCAACTAGTCTACCTGGTTAAATAAAGGTGGAAAAAAAGACAAATCAAAAAACATTTGGAGCTAATGCCTAACCTTAAGACTTCAGAGGCAATGCCTTAAACACTTAGATATTTGACATTTGCAACAACTTTGAAATTTGATGTTTAAGAAACATGGATGAACGTCTAAATCCGAGGTGAAACTGAGAGCTATTTGCAACACACACACACCTAACCTCACCTATGCATAACTGTAATCTTCTTCCTGTTTCATCCTCCTCTTCAAAGGGCCCCATTCACACCGTGCTCCTGCACACCGCAGACCTGATGATTGATGCTCAGTGGGAGGGAGAGGAATGAGGGCGAGGAAGGAAAGAGAGAAGGATGGAAGTAGGAAGTAAATTATAAATAAAGAGATGAGGGAAGATAGAAACAGAGAGTTTCTAGGAAAACCATTTTAATGTCTGGTTGTTAGCTCTAGACCACTGGTGGGTGGCGAGATTTAAATGACCATTTGAGAATATCTTCCCTCCCTGACTGTGTCACTATGAACTAGATGAGAGGTGATATTTCAGATTTCACAAACAAGCGGCATGACTGACTCACTTCCCTCAGAGTTCAGCTGGGTTGCTCTGACATGACAGGAGATAGAGAGAGATGGAGATAGTGGTATGGATGGCTGGGTAACTCTCTTTTTTCCATGGGATATCAACGCCATAAGATGAGGAGTGAGGGAGTAGGGTCGTCTCTAAAATGGCACCCTGTTCCCTATATAGTGCACTTCTTTTGACAAGAACCCTATCAGCCCTGGTCAAAAGTAGTGCACTTTAAAGGGAATAGGGTGCCATGTGGGACGTAGTCCTGGTGGTCATGCCCTGGAGCTGATACCAGGCCCTGAACACTAAATCAATACGCATCACGAAGACTGGGGAATTTATGATGTCTATCGATCCTCAGTGTATCCCCCTCCCACAAACATCACACAGCACACAGCCCCAGACCAGAGCAGCAGAGCATAAAGGATTCATCACCACACAGCCCCTAGACTAGAGCAGCCGAACATGACCAACAGAACAGAGTGAAGTTTGAAGCCTGGCGGTAACACAACACAGTCCAAATCCTGGGATGGATAATAAAGTTTGTAAACATGAAGTGTTGTTGGTTGATCAACAGGGGGCAGTCATCAAAAAGTACTTTATCATTCAGTGCTGTGACAGGAGCTTTGAGCCATAGTAAACAAACAGAACCGTAGGGGGTTTTACACCATAGGAGGCGCCAACAAAAGTGACAGTTTACTACAATGTAACAAAGTAAGTAAAAGATTGTCAGACCTCAAAAGCCTCCAAATGTTGGCGAGTGCACACATCGCACACCATCTGTTTATATGCATCTGGCTATATGCCTCAATCCCAAACAAATGAGAAATATACGTAGGCATTGAGGCATAGAGCAGGATCTACACAACAACAGATGGCATGGGACGTGGATTTAGCATCATTCAGTTCAATATTAGACCATGCACTTTTAGAGTCTGCGTCCCAAAAGGGCTGCCTATTCCCTACCCTACCTACAGTATTCCCTAAATAGTGCACTACTTTTTTTACCAGAGCCCAGGAACAGGGTTCCATTTGGGACATAGACTGAAAATGTCTGAGGAACTTTGAGAGTGAATTAAAGTCAAGACATAACAAAGACAGATTCACTTCCGGGAGTATGTTCTGTATGAAGAGAATGGAGGGGCGTTAACCCAATTGTCCCTGTCTTCATTTGTTTCCCATATGGCACCCTATTCCCTATATAGTGCACTACATTTGACCAGAGCTCTGTGGGTCCCGGTGAAAAGTAGTGCGCTACATATGGAATGGGGTGCCATTTGGGATGCAGATCTCATTCTGGCATGAAATCAAAATATCTTGGCCATTTAATTACAGGCTTAATCTGGCTAAAAGTCTCTAATTTCTGAACCACTGGGACCAGGCCATCAATCAATAAAAATCGATGATGAAGTATTATCATCATCATTTAAATGAACACATTATGGCAGTGTAGTCTACTTGGTTTCAAACACTTACAGACTCAATACAGACTGTAGTGGTACTGTGTAATGATGTAATATGCAAATGTTGTTTTCTCTGTATACTTCTGAACATCAACAAGATGTTTCCTGGGAGAAAATACATTTTCATATGTACGAGGTTACACCAGCCAGACCTGCTAGACCACGACCTAATCTGCTTTACCTCCCAGACCACCGGTGAATACAGACAGAGACACATACAGTGGGGATAACAAGTATTTGATACACTGCCGAGTTGCAGGTTTTCCTACTTACAAAGCATGTAGAGGTCTGTCATTTTTATCATAGGTACACTTCAACTGTGAGAGACGGAATCTAAAACAAAAATCCAGAAAATCACATTGTATGATTTTTAAGTAATTAATTTGTATTTTATTGCATGACATAAGTATTTGATACATCAGAAAAGCAGAACTTAATATTTGTTACAGAAACCTTTGTTTGCAATTACAGAGATCATATCGTGTTTCCTGTAGTTCTTGAGCAGGTTTTCACACACTGCAGCAGGGATTTTGGCCCACTCCTCCATACAGACCTTGGAGTTTAGACAAAAAGCTCTATTTTTGTCTCATCAGACCACATGACCTTCTCCTATTCCTCCTCTGGATCATCCAGATGGTCATTGGGAAACTTCAGACGGGCCTGGACATGCGCTGGCTTGAGCAGGGGGACCTTGCATGTGCTGCAGGATTTTAATGCATGACGGCGTAGTGTGTTAGTAATGGTTTTCTTTGAGACTGTGGTCCCACCTTTCTTCAGGTCATTGACCAGGTCCTACCGTGTAGTTCTGGGCTGATACCCCACGAGGGGAGACCTTACATGGAGCCCCAGACCGAGGGTGATTGACCGGCATCTTGAACTTCTTCCATTTTCTAATAATTGCGCCAACAGTTGTTGCCTTCTCACCTAGCTGCTTGCCTATTGTCCTGTAGCCCACCCCAGCCTTCTGCAGGTCTACAATTTTATCCCTGATGTCCTTACACAGCTCTCTGGTCTTAGCCATTGTGGAGAGATTGGAGTCTGTTTGATTGAGTGTGTGGACAGGTGCCTTTTATACAGGTAACGAGTTCAAAAAGGTGCAGTTAATACAGGTAATGAGTGGAGAACAGGGGGGCTTCTTAAAGAAAAACTAAAAGGTCTGTGAGAGCCGGAATTCTTACTGGTTGGAAGGTGATCAAATATTTATGTCATGTAATAAAATGCAAATGAATTACTTAAAAATCATACAATGTGATTTTCTGGATTTTTGTTTTAGATTCCGTCTCTCAGAGTTGAAGTGTACCTATGATCAAATTTACAGACCTCTACATGCTTTGTAAGTACGAAAACTTGCAAAATTGGCAGTGTATCAAATACTTGTTCTCCCCACTGTATACATAGACACACAAACAGAGTTAATACTGTATTTGCCATGGGAATCACATGCTATGACCAACACATAGGGCAAGATTTAATCCACGTTTCCACAAGGTTGCACCGGTTTTCCTTTTTACTTGAAAGGAAATGGTCACAGAAGAATGTAGAACAAGAGAGTCAAATAAAAGTTATTAAAAATAATGAGTCAGCTTGATCTTTGGTGATGTATCCCTGATTGAACAAAGCATTAGTGTAATCTCTGCACCATGGGGCCAATACCTCTCACCCATGATAGTGTGGCTATTTTACATTCTACCTTCAAGAGATTTATGGGCCAGGAGTCTGTGTGTGTGTGTGTGTGTGTGTGTGTGTGTGTGTGTGTGTGTGTGTGTGTGTGTGTGTGTGTGTGTGTGTGTGTGTGTGTGTGTCCATGTGTGTGTGTGTGAGAGAGAGAGAAAGAGAGAAAGAGACAGAGACAGAGAGCCTAACCTCCTGACAAATGTATGACCATATTAGAGACACGTATTTCCCTCAGATTACACAGACCCACAAAGAATTAAAAAACAAATCCAAATTTGATAAACTCCCATATCTATTGGGTGAAGTACCACAGTGTGCCATCACAGCAGCAAGATTTGTGACCTGTTGCCACAAGAAAAGGGCAACCAGTGAAGAACAAACACCATTGTAAATACAACCTATATTTATGTTTATTTATTTTCCCTTTTGTACTTTATCTATTTGCACATCATTACAGCACTGTATATAGATATAATATGACATTTGAAATGTCTTTATTGTTTTGGAACTTTTTTTAAGTGTAATGTTTACTGTACTTGTTATTGTTAATTATCTATTTCATATGTATTATCTAAACATATGTTTCCCATGCCAATAAAGCCCTTAAATTGAATTGAGAGTGAGAGTGAGAGAGTGAGAGACAGAGAGAGTGAGAGACAGAGAGAGAGACAGAGAGAGAGAGCGAGAGAGGGGGGAAGAGGAAGAGAGAGAGAGAGAGAGAGAGGGGGGGAAGCGAGAGAGGGAGGGAGAGAGAGAGAGAGAGAGAGAGAGAGAGAGAGGGAGAATCTATTTCTCGTTGTTGTTTGTAGTAGAAGAGGGTTAGGTTATTCAGATCAAGGAAAAACAGTGATTACAAAATAATCTCCAATCCAACACAGAGTGTGATGATAACTAGCATACCCTATTGTAAATCTAATCAAAATGGAATATTTTCAAGGGCAGAGGTCCCTAATGAGAAATGAAACCTCAGAAAAAACTGTAGAGGCTCACAAACTAAGAGAACATTTTACACAAAATGAAAATACATACATTTGTCTGATGGTAAATGTCAACCGTGTGTGTGTGTGTGTGTGTGTGTGTGTGTGTGTGTGTGTGTGTGTGTGTGTGTGTGTGTGTGTGTGTGTGTTTGTCTGAATCCACCTCACACAGTTAGGTTGAGGTGAGGTGGTCTGAGTCAATCATCGCTCCCTGTGGTCCCTAGCTTGTTTATCTTCCACTGTCTCTGTCCTGGGAGCTCTGCTGTGATTGCTTTGTGTATGGCTGGCGGACATTCTATAGAGGTACAGAATCAAACCGATCATCCTCCTTATCCCTGGAACACACACACTCTGCTCCAGCCTCAGTGACACCCTCAACTGTGATTTACACCATTGTAAATAGCACTCAGCATGCCCCTCCCCGCCCCCTCACCCCTTCCATTTACTGTAGTCTCCATTCCATATGCTCTCCAAACAGCAGCCCAGCTGTCATGAATGCAGAGGCGGTCGATAAAGACACAAGGAGGGTTCATTGGGAAAGCGTGGCTCTCACAAATGTCCTCCCTTCACTACTTGCTCCATGCACAACTGAGAAGCTAGGCTACACCCCTCATTATAGTGAATAAACAAAATTATAAACAAATGAATGAACAATCAAATTAACAAATAAACAAATGAATGAATTCTATATTTTTTTTGTGTCAAGCCATTTGGGTTCTATCCATAGTCCTGGTCTTTCAGACATATCCTGACATATGTACTGTTTTATCTTTTGTTTTATGTGTAATTTAAGTACCTTGATCTGTTTGGCCGCAGCTAATGGGTATCCCTGATATACAAATATATATTGTATTTCATTATCATCTCTATACTCTCTGTGTACTTCAAATCCTCTCAAGCACATTTGGCGCTTGCAAGAAAGGCATTTCACTGTACTTGTGCACATGACATTAAAACTTGAAACATAAATTGAATCATCAATCTTCTCCACTGTACCAAACTCGAGCCAACAAGGTGGACAGAATTAGGGCACGAGTTGCCTTCCAGAGAGACATCAGAGATTGTAACATTCTCTGTTTCACGGAAACATGGCTCATTCGGGATATGTTGTCAGGGCTAACATTGATAATTAGCAGGGATAACCTAGACTTGATAAGTAGCAGGGCTAACCGAGCCTTGATAAGTAGCAGGGCTAACCTAGCCTTGATAAGTAGCAGGGCTAACCTAGACTTGACAAGTAGCAGGACCAACCGAGCCCTGATAAGTAGCAGGGCTAACGGAGCCTTGATAAGTATAGTGTATTGATAGGCTTGACCATTATTATTCTGAAAAAGGCCATTGAAGGCTGAAACGTCAATCTATTAAACTTGTTTATGAATTTTTGAATGGTAAGCAAGTGTTGGGCCTTTTCCTGTCCAATGAAGTCTTGACCGTCCAGTCATTGAGAGGTGTGTAGATTAGACCAGGAGCTCATCTTTATGTTTACTGAGTGATGTCAGACTCTGAACTGAGGTAAATATTTACAGCTTAATTGCCTTCTCTTTCTCTCCTCCTATTTTATTACTGTCTTCATGAATATTTATCAGCGCAGGCATCTGCTAAGGGACTCATTAATCACTACATTCAGATTCAGCACTTTTGCTTTCCCCACCAGCAACCCACTGCCAACGGATGCTTGTATTTCCATCCTTCCTTCCCTTCATTCTTCTTTTCTTTATTTGCTTGTTTTTTTAATTGTGTAATTGGGCATTTTGAATGCCCAATTACACAATAATTCTCACTGCGAAGCGTAGTTCGAAACCCCCTGAAGTGACGACAATGGTGTCTATGTGTGTGTGTCGTTCCTATTACAAACACCAATCATAGCAGTCCAATGAAGACATGTAGCCTCTCTAACAGGAACATGGAGACGTGTGTGTGTGTGTGTGTGTGTGTGTGTGTGTGTGTGTGTGTGTGTGTGTGTGTGTGTGTGTGTGTGTGTGTGTGTGTGTGTGTGTGTGTGTGTGTGTGTGTGTGTGTGTGTGTGTGTGTGTGTGTGTGTGAACAGTAATAACTCTCCTCTCAGAAAGAGTTGGTGCCAACAACAGTGTTTGAACATGGCCAAATCTAACCTGGTCTAGCTCTGCCAGTATCTACACCACTCTGTTCTGTATTAGTGTAGCTCTGCCAGTGTCTACACCACTCTGTTCTGTATTGGTCTAGCTCTGCCAGTGTCTACACCACTCTGTTCTGTATTGGTGTAGCTCTGCCAGTGTCTACACCACTCTGTTCTGTATTGGTCTAGCTCTGCCAGTGTCTACACCACTCTGTTCAGTATTGGTCTAGCTCTGCCAGTGTCTACACCACTCTGTTCTGTATAGGTCTAGCTCTGCCAGTGTCTACACCACTCTGTTTTGTATTGGTCTAGCTCTGCCAGTGTCTACACCACTCTGTTCTGTATTGGTGTAGCTCTGCTAGTGTCTACACCACTCTGTTCTGTATTGGTCTAGCTCTGCCAGTGTCTACACCACTCTGTTCTGTATTGGTCTAGCTCTGCCAATGTCTACACCACTCTGTTCTGTATTGGTGTAGCTCTGCCAGTGTCTACACCACTCTGTTCTGTATAGGTCTAGCTCTGCCAGTGTCTACACCACTCTGTTCTGTATTGGTCTAACTCTGCCAGTGTCTACACCACTCTGTTCTGTATTGGTCTAGCTCTGCCAGTGTCTACACCACTCTGTTCAGTATTGGTCTAGCTCTGCCAGTGTCTACACCACTCTGTTCTGTATAGGTCTAGCTCTGCCAGTGTCTACACCACTCTGTTTTGTATTGGTCTAGCTCTGCCAGTGTCTACACCACTCTGTTCTGTATTGGTGTAGCTCTGCTAGTGTCTACACCACTCTGTTCTGTATTGGTCTAGCTCTGCCAGTGTCTACACCACTCTGTTCTGTATTGGTCTAGCTCTGCCAATGTCTACACCACTCTGTTCTGTATTGGTGTAGCTCTGCCAGTGTCTACACCACTCTGTTCTGTATAGGTCTAGCTCTGCCAGTGTCTACACCACTCTGTTCTGTATTGGTCTAACTCTGCCAGTGTCTACACCACTCTGTTCTGTATTGGTCTAGCTCTGCCAGTGTCTACACCACTCTGTTCTGTATTGGTCTAGCTCTGCCAGTGTCTACACCACTGTGTTCAGTATTGGTCTAGCTCTGCCAGTGTCGACACCACTCTGTTCTGTATTGGTCTAGCTCTGCCAGTGTCAACACCACTCTCTTCTGTATTTGTCTAGCTCTGCCAGTGTCTACACCACTCTGTTCAGTATTGGTCTAGCTCTGCCAGTGTCTACACCACTCTGTTCTGTATTGGTGTAGCTCTGCTAGTGTCTACACCACTCTGTTCTGTATTGGTCTAGCTCTGCCAGTGTCTACACCACTCTGTTCTGTATTGGTCTAGCTCTGCCAATGTCTACACCACTCTGTTCTGTATTGGTGTAGCTCTGCCAGTGTCTACACCACTCTGTTCTGTATAGGTCTAGCTCTGCCAGTGTCTACACCACTCTGTTCTGTATTGGTCTAACTCTGCCAGTGTCTACACCACTCTGTTCTGTATTGGTCTAGCTCTGCCAGTGTCTACACCACTCTGTTCAGTATTGGTCTAGCTCTGCCAGTGTCTACACCACTCTGTTCTGTATAGGTCTAGCTCTGCCAGTGTCTACACCACTCTGTTTTGTATTGGTCTAGCTCTGCCAGTGTCTACACCACTCTGTTCTGTATTGGTGTAGCTCTGCTAGTGTCTACACCACTCTGTTCTGTATTGGTCTAGCTCTGCCAGTGTCTACACCACTCTGTTCTGTATTGGTCTAGCTCTGCCAGTGTCAACACCACTCTCTTCTGTATTTGTCTAGCTCTGCCAGTGTCTACACCACTCTGTTCAGTATTGGTCTAGCTCTGCCAGTGTCTACACCACTCTGTTCTGTATTTGTCTAACTCTGCCAGTTGTCTACACAAATCTGTTCTGTATTAGTGTAGCTCTTCCAGTGTCTACACCACTCTGTTCTGTATTGGTCTAACTCTGCCAGTGTCTACACCACTGTTCTGTATTGGTCTAGCTCTGCCAGTGTCTACACCACTCTGTTCAGTATTGGTCTAGCTCTGCCAGTGTCTACACCACTCTGTTCTGTATAGGTCTAGCTCTGCCAGTGTCTACACCACTCTGTTTTGTATTGGTCTAGCTCTGCCAGTGTCTACACCACTCTGTTCTGTATTGGTGTAGCTCTGCTAGTGTCTACACCACTCTGTTCTGTATTGGTCTAGCTCTGCCAGTGTCTACACCACTCTGTTCTGTATTGGTCTAGCTCTGCCAATGTCTACACCACTCTGTTCTGTATTGGTGTAGCTCTGCCAGTGTCTACACCACTCTGTTCTGTATAGGTCTAGCTCTGCCAGTGTCTACACCACTCTGTTCTGTATTGGTCTAACTCTGCCAGTGTCTACACCACTCTGTTCTGTATTGGTCTAGCTCTGCCAGTGTCTACACCACTCTGTTCTGTATTGGTCTAGCTCTGCCAGTGTCTACACCACTGTGTTCAGTATTGGTCTAGCTCTGCCAGTGTCGACACCACTCTGTTCTGTATTGGTCTAGCTCTGCCAGTGTCAACACCACTCTCTTCTGTATTTGTCTAGCTCTGCCAGTGTCTACACCACTCTGTTCAGTATTGGTCTAGCTCTGCCAGTGTCTACACCACTCTGTTCTGTATTGGTGTAGCTCTGCTAGTGTCTACACCACTCTGTTCTGTATTGGTCTAGCTCTGCCAGTGTCTACACCACTCTGTTCTGTATTGGTCTAGCTCTGCCAATGTCTACACCACTCTGTTCTGTATTGGTGTAGCTCTGCCAGTGTCTACACCACTCTGTTCTGTATAGGTCTAGCTCTGCCAGTGTCTACACCACTCTGTTCTGTATTGGTCTAACTCTGCCAGTGTCTACACCACTCTGTTCTGTATTGGTCTAGCTCTGCCAGTGTCTACACCACTCTGTTCAGTATTGGTCTAGCTCTGCCAGTGTCTACACCACTCTGTTCTGTATAGGTCTAGCTCTGCCAGTGTCTACACCACTCTGTTTTGTATTGGTCTAGCTCTGCCAGTGTCTACACCACTCTGTTCTGTATTGGTGTAGCTCTGCTAGTGTCTACACCACTCTGTTCTGTATTGGTCTAGCTCTGCCAGTGTCTACACCACTCTGTTCTGTATTGGTCTAGCTCTGCCAATGTCTACACCACTCTGTTCTGTATTGGTGTAGCTCTGCCAGTGTCTACACCACTCTGTTCTGTATAGGTCTAGCTCTGCCAGTGTCTACACCACTCTGTTCTGTATTGGTCTAACTCTGCCAGTGTCTACACCACTCTGTTCTGTATTGGTCTAGCTCTGCCAGTGTCTACACCACTCTGTTCTGTATTGGTCTAGCTCTGCCAGTGTCTACACCACTGTGTTCAGTATTGGTCTAGCTCTGCCAGTGTCGACACCACTCTGTTCTGTATTGGTCTAGCTCTGCCAGTGTCAACACCACTCTCTTCTGTATTTGTCTAGCTCTGCCAGTGTCTACACCACTCTGTTCAGTATTGGTCTAGCTCTGCCAGTGTCTACACCACTCTGTTCTGTATTTGTCTAACTCTGCCAGTTGTCTACACAAATCTGTTCTGTATTAGTGTAGCTCTTCCAGTGTCTACACCACTCTGTTCTGTATTGGTCTAACTCTGCCAGTGTCTACACCACTGTTCTGTATTGGTCTAACTCTGCCAGTGTCTACACCACTCTGTTCTGTATTGGTCTAGCTCTGCCAGTGTCTACACCACTGTGTTCTGTATTGGCCTAGCTCTGCCAGTGTCTATACCACTGTGTTCTGTATTTGTCTAGCTCTGCCAGTGTCTACACCACTCTGTTCTGTATTGGTCTAGCTCTGCCAGTGTCTACACCACTGTGTTCTGTATTAGTGTAGCTCTGCCAGTGTCTACACCAATGTGTTCTGTATTGGTCTAGCTCTGCCAGTGTCTACACCACTCTGTTCTGTATTGGTGTAGCTCTGCCAGTGTCTACACCACTCTGTTCTGTATTGGTCTAGCTCTGCCAGTGTCTACACCACTCTGTTCAGTATTGGTCTAGCTCTGCCAGTGTCTACACCACTCTGTTCTGTATAGGTCTAGCTCTGCCATTGTCTACACCACTCTGTTTTGTATTGGTCTAGCTCTGCCAGTGTCTACACCACTCTGTTCTGTATTGGTGTAGCTCTGCTAGTGTCTACACCACTCTGTTCTGTATTGGTCTAGCTCTGCCAGTGTCTACACCACTCTGTTCTGTATTGGTCTAGCTCTGCCATTGTCTACACCACTCTGTTCTGTATTGGTGTAGCTCTGCCAGTGTCTACACCACTCTGTTCTGTATAGGTCTAGCTCTGCCAGTGTCTACACCACTCTGTTCTGTATTGGTCTAACTCTGCCAGTGTCTACACCACTCTGTTCTGTATTGGTCTAGCTCTGCCAGTGTCTACACCACTCTGTTCTGTATTGGTCTAGCTCTGCCAGTGTCTACACCACTGTGTTCAGTATTGGTCTAGCTCTGCCAGTGTCGACACCACTCTGTTCTGTATTGGTCTAGCTCTGCCAGTGTCAACACCACTCTCTTCTGTATTTGTCTAGCTCTGCCAGTGTCTACACCACTCTGTTCAGTATTGGTCTAGCTCTGCCAGTGTCTACACCACTCTGTTCTGTATTTGTCTAACTCTGCCAGTTGTCTACACAAATCTGTTCTGTATTAGTGTAGCTCTTCCAGTGTCTACACCACTCTGTTCTGTATTGGTCTAACTCTGCCAGTGTCTACACCACTGTTCTGTATTGGTCTAACTCTGCCAGTGTCTACACCACTCTGTTCTGTATTGGTCTAGCTCTGCCAGTGTCTACACCACTGTGTTCTGTATTGGCCTAGCTCTGCCAGTGTCTATACCACTGTGTTCTGTATTTGTCTAGCTCTGCCAGTGTCTACACCACTCTGTTCTGTATTGGTCTAGCTCTGCCAGTGTCTACACCACTGTGTTCTGTATTGGTCTAGCTCTGCCAGTGTCTACACCACTGTGTTCTGTATTGGCCTAGCTCTGCCAGTGTCTATACCACTGTGTTCTGTATTTGTCTAGCTCTGCCAGTGTCTACACCACTCTGTTCTGTATTGGTCTAGCTCTGCCAGTGTCTACACCACTGTGTTCTGTATTGGTCTAGCTCTGCCAGTGTCTACACCAATGTGTTCTGTATTGGTCTAGCTCTGCCAGTGTCTACACCACTGTGTTCTGTATTGGTCTAGCTCTGCCAGTGTCTACACCACTCTCTTCTGTATTTGTCTAGCTCTGCCAGTGTCTACACCACTCTGTTCAGTATTGGTCTAGCTCTGCCAGTGTCTACACCACTCTGTTCTGTATTTGTCTAACTCTGCCAGTTGTCTACACAAATCTGTTCTGTATTAGTGTAGCTCTTCCAGTGTCTACACCACTCTGTTCTGTATTGGTCTAACTCTGCCAGTGTCTACACCACTGTTCTGTATTGGTCTAACTCTGCCAGTGTCTACACCACTCTGTTCTGTATTGGTCTAGCTCTGCCAGTGTCTACACCACTCTGTTCTGTATTGGTCTAGCTCTGCCAGTGTCAACACCACTCTCTTCTGTATTGGTCTAGCTCAGCCAGTGTCTACACCACCCTGTTCAGTATTGGTCTAACTCTGCCAGTGTCTACACCACTCTGTTCTGTATTGGTCTAGCTCTGCCAGTGTCTACACCACTCTGTTCTGTATTGGTCTAACTCTGCCAGTGTCTACACCACTCTGTTCTGTATTGGTCTAGCTCTGCCAGTATCTACACCACTATGTTCTGTATTGGTCTAGCTCTGTCTGTGTCTACACCACTCTGTTCTGTATTGGTCTAGCTCAGCCAGTGTCTACACCACTCTGTTCTGTATTGGTCTAGCTCTGCCAGTGTCTACACCACTCTGTTCTGTATTTGTCTAACTCTGCCAGTGTCTACACAAATCTGTTCTGTATTAGTGTAGCTCTTCCAGTGTCTACACCACTCTGTTCTGTATTGGTCTAACTCTGCCAGTGTCTACACCACTCTGTTCTGTATTGGTCTAGCTCTGCAAGTGTCTACACCACTCTGTTCTGTATTGGTCTAGCTCTGCCAGTGTCTACACCACTGTGTTCTGTATTGGTCTTGCTCTGCCAGTGTCTACACCACTCTGTTCTGTATTGGTCTAGCTCTGCAAGTGTCTACACCACTCTGTTCTGTATTGGTCTAGCTCTGCCAGTGTCTACACCACTCTGTTCTGTATTGGTCTAGCTCTGCAAGTGTCTACACCACTCTGTTCTGCATTGGTCTAGCTCTGCCAGTGTCTACACCACTGTGTTCTGTATTGGTCTAACTCTGCCAGTGTCTACACCACTGTGTTCTGCATTGGTCTAGCTCTGCCAGTGTCTACACCACTCTGTTCTGTATTGGTCTAGCTCTGCCAGTGTCTAATAGCAGGCAGTATTTCTCAATACACTGAGATGGAGTATTTCACTGGGCTTCTTTAGTTTCACTATGGTAACATTTTCTGAGTATAAACTTTGACTTAACTATCTGGCTTTGTTATATGTTCTAGACCAGTGGTTCCCAAACTTTTTATAGTCCCGTACCCTTTCAAACATTCAACCTCCAGCTGCATACCCCCTCTAGCACCAGGGTCAGCGCACTCTCAAATGTTTTTTTCCCCATCATTGTAAGCCTGCCACACACACACTATATGATACATTTACTAAACATAAGAATGAGTGTGAGCTTTTGTCAGAACCCAAATTGTGGGAAGTGAAAAAGAGCTTTTATAGGACCAGGGCACAAATAATAATATAATAATAATCAATCCTTTTGCTCTTTATTTAGCCATCTTACATATAAAACGTTATTTGTTCATCGACAATTTGTAAATAACTCACCACAGGTTAATGAGAAGGGTGTGCTTGAAAGGATGCACATAACTCTGCGGTGTTGGGTTGTATTGGAGAGAGTCTCAGTCTTAAATCATTTTCCACACACAGTCTGTGCCTGTATTTGGTTTTCATGCTAGTGAGGGCCGAGAATCCACTCTCCCATAGGTATGTGGTTGCAAAGGGCATCAGTGTCTTAACAGCATGATTTGCCAAGACAGGATACTCAGAGCGCAGCCCAATCCAGAAATCTGGCAGTGGCTTCTGATTAAATTACATTTTCACAGAACCACTTGTTGCAATTTCGATGAGGCTCTCTTGTTCAGATATCGGTAAGTAGACTGGAGGCAAGGCATGAAAGGGATAATAAATCCAGTTGTTTGTGTCGTCCGTTTCGGGAAAGTACCTGCGTAATTGCGCACCCAACTCACTCAGGTGCTTCGCTATATCACATTTGACATTGTCCGTAAGCTTGAGTTAATTTGCACACAAATCATCATTCAATGATGGAAAGACCTGTGTGTTGTCCTTGTTAATGTAGACAGAAAAGAGCTCCAACTTCTTAATCATAGCCTCAATTTTGTTGCGCACATTAAATATAGTTGCGGAGAGTCCCTGCAATCCTAGATTCAGATCATTCAGGTGAGAAAAAATATCACCCAGATAGGCCAGTCGTCTGAGAAACTTGTCATCATGCAAGCGGTCAGACAAGTGAAAAACTTTAAGCTCGACTCTCAATTTTAAAAAACGTGTCAACACTTTGCCCCTTGATAACCAGTGCATGTTATGAAAGCGTTACATGGTCACTGCCCATATCATTGCATAGTGCAGAAAGTACACGAGAGTTCAGGGGTCTTGCTTTAACAAAGTTAAGCATTTTCACTGTAGCGTCCAAAACAACTTTCAAGCTGTCAGGCATTCCTTTGGCAGCAAGAGCCTCTCGGTGGATGCTGCAGTCTACCCAAGTGGCATCGGAAGCAACTGTTTGCACGCATGTTACCACTCCACTATGTCTCCCTGTCAAGGCTTTTGCGGAATCAGTACAGATACCAACACATCTTGACCACCAAAGTCCATTTGATGTCACAAAGCTGTCCAGGACGTTAAAAATATCCTCTCATGATGTCCTGGTTTCCAATGGATTGCAGAAGAGGATGTCTTCCTTAATTGACCCCCCATAAACGTAACGGACATATACCAGGAGCTGTACCAGGCCCGCCACGTCTGTTGACTCATCCAGCTGCCACGCATAGAATTCACTGGCTTGTATCTGAAGCAGTAACTGTTTCAAAACATCTCCTGCCATGTCACTGATGCGTCATGAAACAGTGTTGGCCTTTTCCCCCAGTATTGTCCTGCCATATCCGCAGCAGCAGTGAAAAATGAAGTCCTCCACAATAGTATGGGGCTTGCCTGTCCTCTAGCCACTCTGTAGCTCACCATATAAGACGCTTCTAGCCCCTTCTTATTAATGGTATCTGTTGCTTTTATACATGTCTTACTACTCGAAAGTCATCTTAATTCTGTCTCAAAAAATTCCAGTGGCTTATTTTTCAAATTGGCATGTTTTGTTTTTGAAATGCCTGGGCAAGAGTGAAGGTTTCATCGAGTTGTGAGATAGTACTTTTGGATATAACACACTGTGGCTGAGGAAAGGCACTAGTCCCAATATAAGTGAACCCCAAATCAATGTAGTTCTCATCATATTTGCGCCTCTTCGATGGTCCAACGTCCCTGTCTGTTGTTCAGTGATTTCCCGGGTAAGGGGGCAGTAGCTCTTTGGCTGCTTCAGATTCACAACTGTCAGTGTCCATGCTAACTGGGCTAACAACAACATGTATGATTACTGATGCTAGCATTGATGTGCTCGTGGAAGCAGAACAACTTTCCGTCACCAGGTGCAGGTGTAGTACTGTTGGTAGTAGCAGTACTACCAGTAGAGCTGGCACGTGTCTCTATGGATGTGGGCCTTACTTTTTTAAAACCATTGATCCATTTTTGAGCAAACGGAATGAGCAGCAGCTACGTTGGGCTACATACGGAACGTTAGTGGAATTCCTGCGAGACAGTAGCAGTTAATGTGATTGAATGTTAATTATTTGTCGAGGCTACCTGTATTTGACATTGTGTTGTTATTTCGCTGAATACTAGATGGTTTAATTTAAAAAACTTGGCAGGCGAGATAAAATCTCAAAGTTATAGTCCCGTTGGAATATATAAATGTACTGTTTGGAAATGTGAAGAAATAAGATATATTTTTTTTTATGTTTGTTTTTTATGTGAATCACATTTTTATTTGGTGTACCCCTGATGGCATTGTGCGTACCCCAGTTTGGGAATAGCTGTTCTAGAATATCAAACTATAATTTGTGACTACACTTGTTCTGCTGCAAGGTTGAATTGGATTTCCTGTAGTTCTGAAGATGTATCATTTTCTTTCCACAGAGCGTGTGAAGCATCTCATCCATGGCATCGTTATTCTTAGAAAACACATGCAGCCAGAGGGTCCCTGCCCTCTCAACCTCCCCTCTCTCTGTAGATCAGTCTTCTTCACACCATACTGTAGTTGAGGTAGTATTTGACTCTATACCCCCCCCCTGTGAGGATGGACCCCTGAGACACTATCACTATATGAACTACCCCTTGCCCCCTGCCTGCATCCTTCATACCTTCCCTTGAGATCTCTGCTTTGATTCTGAACTCTCTATCCCTGCTTTGTTTATGGACTTGTCCTCCGATACCCTTCTACCATGCTTGGGTAGCCATCACCCCTGACCCTGGCTGTCCAGCTCTGCCCATACTAAGCAGACACCCCAGAGGAGCAATACAGGTCAAAAGAACTCCTTGAACCACCCCTAACAGTCCTAACAGCCCTAACAGCCCCAACAGGCCTAACAGTCCTAACAGCACCAACAGTCCTAACAGCCCCAACAGTCCTAACAGCCCCAACAGTCCTAACAGCCCTAACAGCCCTAAAAGTCCTAACAGCCCCAACAGCCCTAACAGCCCTAACAGTCCTAACAGTCCTAACAGCCCTAACAGCCCTAAAAGTCCTAACAGCCCCAACAGCCCTAACAGCCCCAACAGTCCTAACAGTCCTAACAGCCCCAACAGTCCTAACAGTCCTAACAGCCCTAACAGCCCTAAAAGTCCTAACAGTCCTAACAGCCCTAAAAGTCCTAACAGTCCTAACAGTCCTAACAGCCCTAACAGCCCTAACAGCCTTAACAGCCCTAACAGCTCCAACAGTCCTAACAGTCCTAACAACCCTAACAGTCCTAGCAGCCCTAACAGCCCCAACAGTCCTAACAGCCCCAACAGTCCTAACAGCCCTAACAGCTCCAACAGTCCTAACAGTCCTAACAACCCTAACAGACCTAACAGTTCTAACAACCCTAACAGTCCTAACAGCCCTAACAGCCCTAACAGCTCTAACAGTCCTAACAGCCCTAACAGCTCTAACAGCTCTAACAGTCCTAACAGTCCTAACAGCCCTAACAGCTCTAACAGCTCACCACAGCCCTAACAGCTCTAACAGCCCTAACAGTCCTAACAGCCCTAACAGCTCACCACAGCCCTAACAGCTCACCACAGCCCTAACAGTCCTAACAGTCCTAACAGTCCTAACAGCCCTAACAGCTCTAACAGCTCACCACAGCCCTAACAGCTCTAACAGTCCTAACAGCCCTAACAGCCCTAACAGTCCTAACAGACCTAACAGCCCTAACAGCTCTAACAGCTCACCACAGCCCTAACAGCTCTAACAGCCCTAACAGTCCTAACAGCCCTAACAGTCCTAACAGCCCTAACAGCTCACCACAGCCCTAACAGCTCACCACAGCCCTAACAGTCCTAACAGTCCTAACAGTCCTAACAGCCCTAACAGCTCTAACAGCTCACCACAGCCCTAACAGCTCTAACAGCTCTAACAGCCCTAACAGTCCTAACAGCCCTAACAGCTCACCACAGCCCTAACAGCTCTAACAGCCCTAACAGCCCTAACAGTCCTAACAGCCCTAACAGCTCACCACAGCTCTAACAGCTCTAACAGCTCACCACAGCCCTAACAGCCCTAACATCCCTAACAGCTCACCACAGCCCTAACAGCTCTAACAGCCCTAACAGCCCTAACAGTCCTAACAGCCCTAACAGTTCACCACAGCCCTAACAGCTCTAACAGCTCTAACAGCCCCAGCAGACACAGTAGCTAAAATGTGGAACATACAGTGACAACTTTAGAGCTTTTAGTCCCTGGCTGGGAATGGGGAGCTGCGGACGAAGAGAGCTTATGAATTATCAAAGCAACAAAAATATGGCTGTCATCCTCATCTGATCTGTACCATTCCTCAGTCTGTTTCATGAATACACAGAGAATACATTTAGCGAGAGGCCATTTGGGGTGGATGGGGTGGGATGGGGAGGGAAGGGGAGTGTGTGTATGTGTGCGTGTGCGTGTGTGTGTGCCGGTAGGGCCACAAGGGGGTATGGGAGAGGCTTGTGGGTGAACGGATGGGGGTGGTAGATGTGTTAAATACTTAATATGAAGAGTAATTTAGCTTTGTGTGTGATTTTTGCCAGATCCTATTTAGTATGTCGAATTTTATGTTCCTTTTAACGGCGTACAAGGCCCTTCTTGTCTTGTCTCTCAGATTGTTCACAGCTTTGTGGAAGTTACCTGTGGAACTGAGGATTAGGCCGAGGTATGTATAGTTCTTTGTGTGACCTTGGGCAACGGTGTCTAGATGGAATTTGAATTTGTGGTTTTGACTAATTTAATAGAATGGGTTAGGTCTGCTCTATACCAGTGTACCCCCTGAGTCCCTTCCCTGTTTCACACCTGGTAGTTTGGTGGATGGGACTAACAGCTATCTATAACCTAGAGGGAAACCAGTGGGTTCGTCTCCTCTATACCATGTTTCTTGTAGGATGACAATGTCTGTATTTCTGATTTCTTTGGTGAAGTCAAGGTTCCTGCTCTTTATGCCGAAGGCAGATGACCTCAGACCATGTATATTCCAGGATGAGATAGTAAAAGCTTTGTGTTCTATAGTGTCTAGTGTTGTCTTTGTGTGGTTCAGGCTCGGACCATTACAGTAGGTGTCAGCAGAGGATGTTGAACATCTGATACATACCTTTTAGGTTGCAGGATGGGGCTTGGGCGGGTCTATTAGTGGGGGTTGGGCCTGCTTCTCTGGTCACGGCCTGGGCATATGTCCTGCTGTCATGTTGAGGTCCTTGATGCGGGGGCAGGGGGCATGGGCGTAAGACTGATCTGGGCGGGCCTATATAGGGTGTGGCTAGGGTTTGTTTGGGGAGGGGTCGACTGGTTGGGGTGGGGATGTGGCTGGTGGTGCTGTGGTCTGGGTGTAGGTCCTCTTGGTGTGGATCCTGTGGGGGGGTCTCACAGTTCTGGGAGGGTGTCTCGCTGGTCTGGGAGGGGTGTCCATTTCTCTGTTGTTTCTGTGTGAGGTGCTGGGGCTGTGTTTGAGGGTGATGTGCCTCATGGTCCTGGTACAGATATGGACTGCCAGGTCCAGTGGGGGGTGGAGTGGGGGGCCAGGCAAACATTTGGTTTTGAGGCACAGTCCTGGGAAATGCTTGTATTTACTCACTGTAGGGTGGTATAGTGAAAGTATTTTTGTGGTAGCAGGGTGAAAAGTGGAAGAGGCTTTTTCAATCCTTTCCTTGAGTGCTGTGGCCACCCTTTCCTGCTGGGCTCTCAGGTCGTTTGTGCCTGTGTGTATTATGATGTGGCCGGGGGACCCTAGTCAGTCCTCGGACACCAGAGTTTAGTCACTTGGTGTTTTGGAAAAAGTTTCCTCTCACCAATGTATTTCCAATTTGAGTCAATGAGGAGCACAATCTCTGAAGTGGGCTGTTCTGTTGGCTTCTCTGGGGGGATGGCTAGCTCTCTCATTTATTTGTATTTATTTACTTAACCTTTATTTAACCTTTATTTAACTAGGCATGTGTCACGAATATCACCGAAGGTGGCTCCCCTTCCCTTTCGGGTGGCGCTCGGCTTTGTCTAATTGTTTTCACCTGTTCCTTGTTGGGGTTTTTGGGTTGGGGTTATTTAAGTTTGATTAGCCCACTTGTGTTTGTGCGGACTTGTTTCTGTTATGTAAATTGCTCGTTATATTGTGGGTTTTCCGCTGTCCGATTTGATACCAGTGTGTATTTTAGGTTGATTGTATTACGCCTGTGTTTCGGCGTCACCTATTTGTACATGTTTCTGGTTGGACATTAAAGCGTGTCTTTTCAAGTATCCTTGGCTCTCTGCGCCTGACTCCACACCCATTCACTCTTTGGACGTTACAGAAGCCCGCACCATCAAGTATGGAGTCAGCAGGAGCAGCGACCAACCCTCTCCCCACGATGGAGGAGCGAGTCCTTCATCACACGTCCATCCTCCATCGCATCGGATCAGTGATGGATCAGATGATGGAGAGGATGGACCGCTGGGAGAGGAGTGATCTCCCTACTACCCCTCCAACCCTCCCACCGGCAACGCTACCATCTCCTCCAGAGGGATCCGGTACCAGCACTCTGCGTATTACGCCTACGAGGGAGTATGATGGAGCAGCGGCGGGGTGCCAGGGATTCCTACTTCAACTAGAGCTTTACCTGGCCACCGTCCGGCCAGCTCCCTCGGACAAGGAGAGCGTGAGTGTCCTCGTCTCTTGCCTGACGGGTAGAGCCCTGGAGTGGGCCAATGCCACCTGGAACGGGCCTGACTCGGCGAGGGGCCACTACCCGGTGAGACATTGTTCCATCTCAGGCAGGGGACGAGGAGCGAAGTCTGGAATTCCGGACCTTGGCCACTGGAGAGGGGTGGAACGACAGGGCCCTGATAGACCATTACAGGTGTAGCCTGAGACAGGACATCCGCAGGGAGCTGGCTTGTCGGGACACTACGCTCAGCCTGGACGAGCTCATAGACATGTCGATCCGGCTAGACCATCTGCTGGCTGCTCGCGGACGTTCTGAAAGGGTCCTGTCTGTCCACCTCCTGGCCCTCCCGCTCCCATACCTATGGAGCTAGGGGGGGCAGCATCTAGGGAAACCGGAGGAGGAGGCTCCTCCTGTACCAGCTGTGGCTGGAGAGGGCACACTTCCGGTCGGTGCTGGACGAGTCCATCTGGGAGTCGAGAGGGCAGGCAGAACACTCCTCGGTCACCCCAGGTGAGTCAGCACCACACTCACCCAGAGCTTCCTGTTGGTCACATTTTTTTATTAATTTGTTTCCTTAAGTTTTCTCCTTCTCTCCAGCATAAGGCGCTAGTCGATTCAGGCGCAGCTGGGAACTTTATTGATCGCGGACTCGCCCAGAGGTTGAGGATTCCGTTAGTAAAGGTAGACCCCCCCTTCCCCGTGCACTCCTTAGATAGTCGACCGTTAGGGTCAGGGCTGGTCAGGGAGGCCACGATTCCTCTGGAGATGATTACGCGGGGGGATCATAAGGAGCGGATTAGACTGTTCCTTATCGATTCACCTGCATTTCCAGTGGTGCTGGGGATTCCCTGACTGGCAATTCACAATCCTAGGATTTCGTGGAGACAGGGAGCTCTCCAGGGGTGGTCTCATGAGTGTTCAGGCAGGTGTGTAGGAGTTTCCATCGGTGCGACAACGGTGGAGAGTCCAGACCAGGTTTCCACCGTGCGCATTCCCACTGAGTATGCCGATTTGGCTATCGCCTTCAGTAAGAAGAAGGCGACCCAATTACCACCCCCATCAACAGGGGGATTGCATGATAAACCTCCAGGTAAATGCTCCACTACCCAGGAGTCACGTGTATCCTTTGTCCCAGGAGGAGACGTTGGCTATGGAGACATATGTCACGGAAGCTCTGGGAAAGGGGTACATTCGGCCCTCCATGTCACCCGTCTCCTCAAGTTTATTTTTTGTGAAGAAAAAGAAGGGTGGTTTGCGTCCGTGCATTGATTATCGAGGTCTCGATTCTATCACGGTGGGTTTTAGTTTCCCACTACCTCTCATCGCTATGGCGGTGGAATCATTTCACGGGGTGCGGTTCTTCACAAAATTGGACCTCAGGAGCGCGTATAATCTGGTGCGTATTCGGGAGATGAGTGGACAACCGCATTTAGTACCACATCTGGCCATTATGAGTACCTCGTCATGCCGTATGGGTTAAAGAATGCTCCAGCCATCTTTCAATCCTTCGTTGACGAGATTCTCAGAGACCTGCACGGACAGGGTGTGGTAGTCTATATTAACGATATCTTGATCTACTACGCCACACGCGCCGCACATGTGTCTCTGGTGTGCAAGGTTCTTGGGCGACTGCTGGAGCATGACCTGTACCTGAAGGCGGAGAAATGTGAGTTTTCCAAACGAGCCGTTTCCATCCTGGGTTATCGCATTTCCAACTCGGTGGTGGTGATGGAGTGGGACCGCGTCAAGGCCGTGCGTAATTGGCCGACTCCGACCACTGTAAAAGAGGTGCAGCGGTTCTTTGGGTTTGCCAATTACTCCCGGAGGTTTATCCAGGGTTTTGGCCAGATAGCGGCTCCTATTACCTCACAGCTGAAGGGGGGACCAGTGCATTTGCAGTGGTCAGCAGAGGCGGACGGAGCTTTCTGTCGTTTGAAGGCGCTGTTCACCGAAGAGGAAGGGTTGGCGCATCCGGACCCTTCTTTGGCGTTCATAGTAGAGGTGGATGCATCCGAGGCTGCGATTGGCGTGCTCTCATAGCGCTCGGGTACGCCACCAAAGCTCCACCCCTGTGCTTTTGTTTCCGAAGAAGCTCGGGCTGGTGGAGCAAAACTATGATGTGGGGGACAGAGAGTTGTTGGCTGTGGTTAAGGCCCTGAAGGTGTGGAGACACTGGCTTGAGGGGGCTAAGCACCCTTTCCTCATCTGGACTGACCACCGTAACCTGGAGTATATCCGAGCAGCTAGGAGACTGAACCCTCGTCAGGCAAGGTGGGCCATGTATTTCACTAGATTTCGATTTATGATCTCGTATCGACCAGGTTCCCTCAACATTAAGGCCTACGCGCTGTCCCGCCTCTACGACACTGAGGACCGGTCCATCAATCCTACTCCCATCATTCCGGCGGCTAGGCTGGTAGCACCGGTAGTATGGGAGGTGGACGCGGACATCGAGTGGGCGCTAATGGAGGAACCTGCGCCTCCACAGTGCCCGGAGGGTCGTAGGTACGTGCCGCTCGCTGTTCGTGATCAATTGATTCGGTGGGCTCATAGTCTACCCTCGTCAGGTCACCCGGGTATTTTGAGGACAGTGCGAGGTCTGAGGGGGAAGTACTGGTGGCCCACCTTAGTGAGGGACGTGCGATTCTATGTCTCCTCCTGTTCGGTGTGCACCCACAGTAAGGCTCCTAGGCACTTGCCATGAGGGAAGTTACAATTCCTCCCCGTTCCACAACGGCCGTGGTCCCATCTATCAGTGGATTTTCTCACTGATCTTCCCCCGTCTCAGGGAAACACGACGATCCTGGTCGTTGTGGATCAGTTCTCGAAGTCCTGCCGTCTTATCCCGTTGCCCGGTCTCCCTACGGCCCTACAGACTGCGGAGGCTCTGTTCACCCATGTCTTCCGGCACTACGGGGTGCCCGAGGACATCGTTTCTGATCGGGGTCCCCAGTTTACATCCCGAATGTGGAGGGCATTTATGGAACGTCTGGGGGTCTTGATCAGCCTGACCTCGGAGTTTCACCCGGAGAGTAATGGGCAGGAGGAGAGAGTGAACCAGGAGGTGGGTAGGTTTCTGCGGTCGTATTGCCAAAGTCAAAGTCTTGAGGAGAATAAACGAGGTGTGTTATCGATTATTAGTTCCTTCGTATTATCGTATTAACCCCTCGTTTCATGTGTCTCTCCTCAGGCCGGTGGTAGCTGGTCCCATGCAGGAAGGTGAGTTTCCGGAGGTCCCTCCGCCCCCTCTGGACATCGAGGGGTCCCCGGCGTACAAGATACGGGCCATTCTGGACTCGAGACACCGGGTGAGGGACCTGCAGTACCTCGTGGACTGGGAGGGGTACGGGCCAGAGGAGAGGTGCTGGGTCCCGGTGGGGGATATATTGGATCCATCTATGCTGAGGGAGTTCCATCGCCTCCATCCGGATTGCCCTGCGCCTCGCCCCCCGGGTCGTCCCCGAGGCCGGTGTCGGTGCGCTGCGGGAGACGCGTGTTAGGAGGGTGGGGGGTACTGTCACGAATATCACCGAAGGTGGCTCCCCTTCCCATTCGGGTGACGCTCGGCGGTCGTCGTCGCCGGTCTACTAGCTGCCACCGATCCTTTTTCCCTTTTCGTTTGGTTTTGTCTAATTGTTTTCACCTGTTCCTTGTTGGGGTTTTTGGGTTGGTGTTATTTAAGTTCGATTAGCCCACTTGTGTTTGTGCGGGCTTGTTTCTGTTATGTAAAGGTGTTCGTTATATTGTGGGTTTTCCGCTGTCCGGTTTGATACCAGTGTGTATTTTAGGTGGATTGTATTATGCCTGTGTTTCGGCGTCACCTATTTGTACATGTTTCTGGTTGGACATTAAAGCGTGTTTTTTCCCGTATCCTTGGCTCTCTGCGCCTGACTCCACACCCATTCACTCTTTGGACATTACAGCAAGTCAGTTAAAACCTGTTGAAGCCAGGGGTTCCCCTCAGGGAACGCCACCCCCCGTTCAGCTGAGACGGTGGCACAGGGAAGGCAAAAATATTCTTAGAAATATTTAACCTCCACACATTAACAAGTCCAACACCTCAAATTAAAGATAAACACCATGTTCATCTACCCAGCGTGTCAGATTTTTAAAATGTTTTACGGCGAAAACACAGCACATATTCATGTTAGACCACCACCAAAACAAAGACAGGAGGCAGCCATTTTGTCCCACAAAATATAAAATGATAAAAGCAGGATAAAAAAATAATCATTGACTAACCTCTTGAAAATCTTCATCAGATGACAGTCATATGACATGTTACACAGTACATTTATGTTTTGTTCGATAATATGCATTTTATATCCATAAATCTCGGTTTACATTGATGCCATGTTCATAAAATTATCAAAAATGTCCGGAAGAATTATAGAAAGCTACGCCAGATAACAGAAATACTCATCATAAACTTTGACTAAAGATACATGTTCTACATATAATTAAAAAGATACACTGGTTCTTAATGCAACCGCTGTGTCACATTTTTTTTTAACGTTATGGAATTAGCCTACCAAGCAATAATCTGAGACGGCGCTCAGACGTAACAATATTTCTCCGCTATGTTGGAGTCAACAGAAATACAAAATTACAACATAAATATTCCCTTACCTTTGATGGTCTTTGATCAGAATGTAGTGGAACCAGTCCAACTTCAAGAATAAATCGTTTGGTTTCATAATTTTCAATTCTAGTGTCCATGTAGCTGCATTTGCTGCCACTTTCAGCTCAAATGCCCAAAAAATGACTTCTGGTCCAGCATCAAAACTTCCAAATTACATATTACAGCTCGACGAAACTGGTCAAACTAAGTGCAGAATCAATCTACAGGATGTTATAAACGTACAAAACGAATGGCATTCCAACCGGACAATCCTAGCTCCTCTCGTGCTGATTGGAAAAGAGGGAGCACCCAAACGCATATGCGCTTTGAAGCACGTGAATCTTCTGGGACACTGTCGTAAATTCCTTCCCATTAGGTCAAAGTTCACAGCATATGCGACATTTCACTTTCTACTGAATGAGGACAACTAGTGGAAGACATAGGAAGTGTTTCCAGATCCATAACTTTTTGGGAAGGGAGGGGGCGATGACGTCAAAGTTGGCCCAACTTTCAGGATTCCAAAACTAGTTTGGAATATTGCCTGCCCTGTGAGTTCTGTTATACTCACAGACATAATTCAAACGGTTTTAGAAACTTCAGAGTGTTTTCTATCCAATAATAATATGCATATATTAGCAATTTAGGACAGAGTTTGATACAGTTCACTATGGGCACGTAATTCATCCAAAGGGGAAATACTGCCCCCTATCCTGAACAAGTTTTAAGTACAAATTCTTATTTACAATGATGGCTTATCAAAAGGCAAAAATTAAATTAAATAAAAATATAGGACAAAACACACATCACGACAAGAGAGACAACACTCCATAAAAAGAGACATAAAGACAACAACATAGCATGGCAGCAACACAACATGACAACAACATGGTAGCAACACAACATAGTAGAATCACAACATGGTAGCAGCACAAAACAGGATACAAACATTGTTGGGCACAGAGAACAGTACAAAGGGCAAGGAGGTAGAGACAACAATACATCACACAAAGCAGCCACAACTGTCAGTTAGTGTCCATGATTGAGTCTTTGAATGAAGAGACTGAGATAAAACTGTCCAGTTCGAGTGTTTGTTACAGCTCGTTCCAGTTGCTAGCTGCAGCGTACTGAATAGACTAGCGAGCCAAGGATGTGTGTGCTTTGGGGACCTTTAACAGAATGTGACTGGCAGAACGGGTGTTGCATGTGCAGGATGGCAGCTGCAGTAGATTTCTCAGATAGGGGGGAGTGAGGCCTAAGAGGATTTTATAAGTAAGCATATAAATAAGCATCAACCAGTGGGTCTTGCGACGGGTATTTTTTATTTTAATTTTTTTATTTTACCTTCATTTAACCAGTTAGGCAAGTTGAGAACAAGTTCTCATTTACAATTGCGACCTGGCCAAGATAAAGCAAAGCAGTTCGACAGATACAACGACACAGAGTTACACATGGAGTAAAACAAACATACAGTCAATAATACAGTATAAACAAGTCTATATACAATGTGAGCAAATGAGGTGAGAAGGGAGGTAGGCGAAAAAGGCCATGGTGGCAAAGTAAATACAATATAGCAAGTAAAACACTGGAATGGTAGTTTTGCAATGGAAGAATGTGCAGAGTAGAGATAGAAATAATGGGGTGCAAAGGAGCAAAATAAAGAAATAAATTAAAATTAAATACAGTTGGGAAAGAGGTAGTTGTTTGGGCTAAATTATAGGTGGGCTATGTACAGGTGCAGTAATCTGTGAGCTGCTCTGACAGTTGGTGCTTAAAGCTAGTGAGGGAGATAAGTGTTTCCAGTTTCAGAGATTTTTGTAGTTCGTTCCAGTCATTGGCAGCAGAGAACTGGAAGGAGAGGCGGCCAAAGAAAGAATTGGTTTTGGGGGTGACTAGAGAGATATACCTGCTGGAGCGTGTGCTACAGGTGGGAGATGCTATGGTGACCAGCGAGCTGAGATAAGGGGGACTTTACCTAGCAGGGTCTTGTAGATGACATGGAGCCAGTGGGTTTGGCGACGAGTATGAAGCGAGGGCCAGCCAACGAGAGCGTAAAGGTCGCAATGGTGGGTAGTATATGGGGCTTTGGTGACAAAACGGATTGCACTGTGATAGACTGCATCCAATTTGTTGAGTAGGGTATTGGAGGCTATTTTGTAAATGACATCGCCAAAGTCCAGGATTGGTAGGATGGTCAGTTTTACAAGGGTATGTTTGGCAGCATGAGTGAAGGATGCTTTGTTGCGAAATAGGAAGCCAATTCTAGATTTAACTTTGGATTGGAGATGTTTGATATGGGTCTGGAAGGAGAGTTTACAGTCTAACCAGACACCTAAGTATTTGTAGTTGTCCACGTATTCTAAGTCAGAGCCGTCCAGAGTAGTGATGTTGGACAGGCGGGTAGGTGCAGGTAGCGATCGGTTGAAGAGCATGCATTTAGTTTTACTTGTATTTAAGAGCAATTGGAGGCCACAGAAGGAGAGTTGTATGGCATTGAAGCTTGCCTGGAGGGTTGTTAACACAGTGTCCAAAGAAGGGCCGGAAGTATACAGAATGGTGTCGTCTGTGTAGAGGTGGACCAGAGACTCACCAGCAGCAAGAGCGACCTCATTGATGTATACAGAGAAGAGAGTCGGTCCAAGAATTGAACCCTGTGGCACCCCCATAGAGACTGCCAGAGGTCCGGACAGCAGACCCTCCGATTTGACACACTGAACTCTATCAGAGAAGTAGTTGGTGAACCAGGCGAGGCACTCATTTGAGAAACCAAGGCTGTCGAGTCTGCCGATGAGGATGTGGTGATTGACAGAGAAGAAAAGCCTTGGCCAGATCAATGAATACGGCTGCACAGTAATGTTTCTTATCGATGGCGGTTAAGATATCGTTTAGGACCTTGAGTGTGGCTGAGGTGCACCCATGACCAGCTCTGAAACCAGATTGCATAGCAGAGAAGGTATGGTGAGATTCGAAATGGTCGGTAATCTGTTTGTTGACTTGGCTTTCGAAGACCTTAGAAAGGCACGGTAGGATAGATATAGGTCTGTAGCAGTTTGGGTCAAGAGTGTCCCCCCCTTTGAAGAGGGGGATGACCGCAGCTGCTTTCCAATCTTTGGGAATCTCAGACGACACGAAAGAGAGGTTGAACAGGCTAGTAATAGGGGTGGCAACAATTTCGGCAGATAATTTTAGAAAGAAAGGGTCCAGATTGTCTAGCCCGGCTGATTTGTAGGGGTCCAGATTTTGCAGCTCTTTCAGAACATCAGCTGAATGGATTTGGGAGAAGGAGAAATGGGGAAGGCTTGGGCGAGTTGCTGTTGGGGGTGCAGTGCTGTTGACCGGGGTAGGAGTAGCCAGGTGGAAAGCATGGCCAGCCGTAGAAAAATGCTTATTGAAATTCTCAATTATGGTGGATTTATCAGTGGTGACAGTGTTTCCTATCTTCAGTGCAGTGGGTAGCTGGGAGGAGGTGTTCTTATTCTCCATGGACTTTACAGTGTCCCAGAACTTTTTGAGTTAGTGTTGCAGGAAGCAAATTTCTGCTTGAAAAAGCTAGCCTTGGCTTTTCTAACTGCCTGTGTATAATGGTTTCTAGCTTCCCTGAACAGCTGCATATCACGGGGGCTGTTCGATGCTAATGCAGAACGCCATAGGATGTTTTTGTGTTGGTTAAGGGCAGTCAGGTCTGGGGAGAACCAAGGGCTATATCTGTTCCTAGTTCTAAATTTCTTGAATGGGGCATGTTTAGGGAAACGAAGCGGTCTTCTGGTCAGACTCCGGAGACGGGCACATCGTGCACCACTCCCTAGCATTCTTCTTGCCAATGTCCAGTCTCTTGACAACAAGGTTGATGAAATCCGAGCAAGGGTAGCATTCCAGAGGGACATCAGAGACTGTAACGTTCTCTGCTTCACGGAAACATGGCTAACTGGAGAGACGCAATCCGAAGCGGTGCAGCCAGCGGGTTTCTCCACGCATCGCGCCGACAGGAACAAACATCTTTCTGGTAAGAAGACGGGCGGGGGCGTATGCCTTATGGCCAACGTGACATGGTGTGATGAAAGAAACATACAGGAACTCAAATCCTTCTGTTCACCTGATTTAGAATTCCTCACAATCAAATGTAGGCCGCATTATCTACCAAGAGAATTCTCTTCGATTATAATCACAGCCGTATATATCCCCCCCAAGCAGACACATCGATGGCTCTGAACGAACTTTATTTAACTCTCTGCAAACTGGAAACGATTTATCCGGAGGCTGCATTCATTGTAGCTGGGGATTTTAACAAGGCTAATCTGAAAACAAGACTCCCTAAATTTTATCAGCATATCGATTGCGCAACCAGGGGTGGAAAGACCCTGGATCATTGTTACTCTAACTTCCGCGACGCATATAAGGCCCTGCCCCGCCCCCTTTCGGAAAAGCTGACCATGACTCCATTTTGTTGATCCCTGCCTACAGACAGAAACTAAAACAAGAAGCTCCCACGCTGAGGTCTGTCCAACGCTGGTCTGACCAAGCTGACTCCACACTCCAAGACTGCTTCCATCACGTGGACTGGGAGATGTTTCAGTCTTGCGTCAGACAACAACATTGACGAATACGCTGATACGGTGTGCGAGTTCATTAGAACGTGCGTTGAAGATGTCGTTCCCATAGCAACGATTAAAACATTCCCTAACCAGAAACCGTGGATTGATGGCAGCATTCGTGTGAAACTGAAGGCACGAACCACTGCTTTTAATCAGGGCAAGGTGTCTGGTAACATGACTGAATACAAACAGTGCAGCTATTCCCTCCGCAAGGCTATCAAACAAGCTAAGCGCCAGTACAGAGACAAAGTAGAATCTCAATTCAACGGCTCAGACACAAGAGGTATGTGGCAGGGTCTACAGTCAATCACGGACTACAGGAAGAAACCCAGCCCAGTCACGGACCAGGATGTCTTGCTCCCAGGCAGACTAAATAACTTTTTGCCCGCTTTGAGGACAATACAGTGCCACTGACACGGCCTGCAACGGAAACATGCGGTCTCTCCTTCACTGCAGCCGAAGTGAGTAAGACATTTAAACGTGTTAACCCTCGCAAGGCTGCAGGCCCAGACGGCATCCCCAGCCGCGCCCTCAGAGCATGCGCAGACCAGCTGGCCGGTGTGTTTACGGACATATTCAATCAATCCCTATACCAGTCTGCTGTTCCCACATGCTTCAAGAGGGCCACCATTGTTCCTGTTCCCAAGAAAGCTAAGGTAACTGAGCTAAACGACTACCGCCCGTAGCACTCACATCCGTCATCATGAAGTGCTTTGAGAGACTAGTCAAGGACCATATCACCTCCACCCTACCTGACACCCTTGACCCACTCCAATTTGCTTACCGCCCAAATAGGTCCACAGACGATGCAATCTCAACCACACTGCACACTGCCCTAACCCATCTGGACAAGAGGAATACCTATGTGAGAATGCTGTTCATCGACTACAGCTCGGCATTCAACACCATAGTACCCTCCAAGCTGTCATCAAGCTCGAGACCCTGGGTCTCGACCCCGCCCTGTGCAACTGGGTACTGGACTTCCTGACGGGCCGCCCCCAGGTGGTGAGGGTAGGCAACAACATCTCCTCCCCGCTGATCCTCAACACTGGGGCCCCACAAGGGTGCGTTCTGAGCCCTCTCCTGTACTCCCTGTTCACCCACGACTGCGTGGCCATGCACGCCTCCAACTCAATCATCAAGTTTGCGGACGATACAACAGTGGTAGGCTTGATTACCAACAACGACGAGACGGCCTACAGGGAGGAGGTGAGGGCCCTCGGAGTGTGGTGTCAGGAAAATAACCTCACACTCAACGTCAACAAAACTAAGGAGATGATTGTGGACTTCAGGAAACAGCAGAGGGAACACCCCCCTATCCACATCGATGGAACAGTAGTGGAGAGGGTAGCAAGTTTTAAGTTCCTCGGCATACACATCACAGACAAACTGAATTGGTCCACTCACACAGACAGCATCGTGAGGAAGGCGCAGCAGCGCCTCTTCAACCTCAGGAGGCTGAAGAAATTCGGCTTGTCACCAAAAGCACTCTTCTACAGATGCACAATCGAGAGCATCCTGGCGGGCTGTATCACCGCCTGGTATGGCAACTGCACCGCCCTCAACCGTAAGGCTCTCCAGAGGGTAGTGAGGTCTGCACAACGCATCACCGGGGGCAAACTACCTGCCCTCCAGGACACCTACACCACCCGATGCTACAGGAAGGCCATAAAGATCATCAAGGACATCAACCACCCGAGCCACTGCCTGTTCACCCCGCTGTCATCCAGAAGGCGAGGCGAGTCAGTACAGGTGCATCAAAGCTGGGACCGAGAGACTGAAAAACAGCTTCTATCTCAAGGCCATCAGACTGTTAAACAGCCACCACTAACATTGAGTGGCTACTGCCAACACACTGTCAATGACACTGACTCTACTCCAGCCACTTTAATCATGGGAATTGATGGGAAATGATGTAAATATATCACTAGCCACTTTAAACAATGCTACCTTATATAATGTTACTTACCCTACATTGTTCATCTCATATGCATACGTTGATACTGTACTCTATATCATCGACTGCATCCTTATGTAATACATGTATCACTTGCCACTTTAACTATGCCACTTGGTTTACATACTTATCTCATATGTATATACTGTACTCGATATCATCTACTGTATCTTGCCTATGCTGCTCTGTACCATCACTCATTCATATATCCTTATGTACATATTCTTTATCCCCTTACACTGTGTATAAGACAGTAGTTTTTTTTGGAATTGTTAGTTAGATTACTTGCTTTTTATTACTGCATTGTCGGAACTAGAAGCACAAGCATTTCGCTACACTCGCATTAACATCTGCTAACCATGTGTATGTGACAAATAAAATTTGATTTGATTTGATTTGATTTATTTAAGATGGTTAGGAAGGCATTTAAAAAAATATCCAGGCATCCTCTACTGACGGGATGAGATCAATATCCTTCCAGGATACCCCGGCCAGGTCGATTAGAAAGGCCTGCTCGCAGAAGTGTTTCAGGGAGCGTTTTACAGTGATGAGTGGAGGTCGTTTGACCGCTGACCCATTACAGATGCAGGCAATGAGGCAGTGATCGCTGAGATCTTGGTTGAAGACAGCAGAGGTGTATTTAGAGGGGAAGTTGGTTAGGATGATATCTATGAGGGTGCCCGTGTTTAAGGCTTTGGGGAGGTACCTGGTAGGTTCATTGATAATTTGTGTGAGATTGAGGGCATCAAGTTTAGATTGTGGGATGGCTGGGGTGTTAAGCATGTTCCAGTTTAGGTCGCCTAGCAGCACGAACTCTGAAGATAGATGGGGGCAATCAGTTCACATATGGTGTCCAGAGCACAGCTGGGGGCAGAGGGTGGTCTATAGCAGGCGGCAACGGTGAGAGACTTGTTTTTAGAGAGGTGGATTTTTAAAAGTAGAAGTTCAAATTGTTTGGGTACAGACCTGGATAGTAGGACAGAACTCTGCAGGCTATCTTTGCAGTAGATTGCAACACCGCCCCCTTTGGCAGTTCTATCTTGTCTGAAAATGTTGTAGTTTGGAATTAAAATTTCTGAATTTTTGGTGGTCTTCCTAAGCCAGGATTCAGACACAGCTAGAACATCCGGGTTGGCAGAGTGTGCTAAAGCAGTGAATAGAACAAACTTAGGGAGGAGGCTTCCAATGTTAACATGCATGAAACCAAGGCTATTACGGTTACAGAAGTCGTCAAAAGAGAGCGCCTGGGGAATAGGAGTGGAGCTAGGCACTGCAGGGCCTGGATTCACCTCTACATCGCCAGAGGAACATAGGAGGAGTAGAATAAGGGTACGGCTAAAAGCTATGAGAATTGGTCGTCTAGAACGTCTGGAACATAGAGTAAAAGGAGGTTTCTGGGGGCGGTAAAATAGCATCAAGGTATAATGTACAGACAAAGGTATGGTAGTATGTGAATACAGTGGAGGTAAACCTAGGTATTGAGTGATGAAGAGAGAGATATTGTCTCTAGAAACATCATTGAAACCAGGAGATGTCATTGCATGTGTGGGTGGTGGAACTAATAGGTTGGATAAGGTATAGTGAGCAGGACTAGAGGCTCTACAGTGAAATAAGCCAATAAACACTAACCAGAACAGCAATGGACAAGACATATTGACATTAAGGAGAGGCATGCTTAGTCGAGTGATCAAAAGGGTCCAGTGAGTGGAGAGGTTGGTTGGGGGTCACGGCGATTTAGACAGCTAGCCAGGCCATCGGTAGCAAGCTAGCATAGGATGGAGGTCTGTTGTTAGCCACCTCTTGCGTTCCGTCAGTAGATTAGTGGGGTTCCGTGTGGTAGAGGGGATTAATCCAAATCACACAACAACAACAAAAATAAAAAACAATAGATATAGTTATAGAGGCCCAAGAAGAAAACCTAATAATAATAAAAATAAATAAATTGTCCGATTGTCTATTCAGATAGCAGCCGGTAAGACAGCTAACAGTTAGCAGGCCGCAGATGGGCGTTCAGGTAACGTCGCAACGGAGGAGCCAGCCGGATCTCCTTCGGGTAGATAACGTCGGCAGTCCAGTTGTGAAGGCCCGGTGGGGCTCCGCGTAGGCAGTAAAACGGGTCCGGATAGGTGACTGCAGCCCAGGAGTGATTGATGGAACTCAGGAGTAATTGACGGAGCTGGCTAGCTCCGGAATAATTGATGTTTGATCCGGAATCGACGAAGGCCGATAGTCACACGGATAGCAGCTAGCTAGCTGTGAGATCCGGGTATGAATGTCCAGAGAGCAGTCGAAATCCAGGGACATGGAGAGAAAAATTGGTCCGGTATGTTCCGTTCCGAGCCGCGCTGCGCCGTACTGAACTGGCTATAGATTTTCGAGCTAAAGGATAGCTGATGACCACAAACCGTGGTTAGCTGAATACTAACGATTTGCCAGTAAAGAAGCTAACTAGCTTCTGAACTAGCTTCTGATTAGCTTCTGGATTAGCTTCTGGCTAGTTTCAGGCTAGCTTCTTGGAGTTTCTGGCTAGCTTCTTGGAGGATTACAGATTTGAGGTAAATAATACTTTTTTATAAATATAAATTGGTGAGGCGGGTTGCAGGAGAGTGTTTTGAAGATGAGTTGATGGAAAATAAAAATAAAATGTATGTGAAAAAAGTTGTAAATATATATATATATACAGGACACGACAAGACAAGGACAAAAGACGTCTGAACTGCTATGCCACCTTGGTGTGTACAGAGTATACAGAGATGACCAGTTTACAGAGGAGTATAGAGTGCAGTGATGTGTCCTATAAGGAACATTGGTGGCAAATCTGATGGCCGAATGGCAAAGAACATCTAGCCACTCGAGAGCACCCTTACCTACCGATCTATAAATTACGTCTCCATAATCTATCATGGGTAGGATGGTAATCTGAATCAGAGTTAGTTTGGCAGCTGGGGTGAAAGAGGAGCGATTACAATAGAGGAAACCAGGTCTAGATTTAACTTTAGCCTGCAGCTTTGATATGTGTTGAGCGAAAGACACCATGAGTGGTTGATTGTTGCCCCTCAGCTGTCTCAAGTCCTCCTGCGATGCTGTTACTTGTGCTTTGTGGTGAACATAGCACATTGTAAATAAGAATTTGTTCTTAACTGACTTTCCTTGTTAAATAAAGGTTAAATATTGTTTTGATAATAAAGGTGTTCCTCTCCTCCTCAGGTGCTATTAGCAGTGCTGTGTTCCTCCTCCTCAGGTGCTATTAGCAGTGCTGTGTTCCTCCTCCTCAGGTGCTATTAGCAGTGCTGTGTTCCTCCTCCTCAGGTGCTATTAGCAGTGCTGTGTTCCTCCTCCTCAGGTGCTATTAGCAGTGCTGTGTTCCTCCTCCTCAGGTGCTATTAGTAGTGCTGTGTGTTCCTCTCCTCCTCAGGTGCTATTAGCAGTGCTGTGTTCCTGCTCCTCAGGTGCTATTAGCAGTGCTGTGTTCCTCCTCCTCAGGTGCAATTAGCAGTGCTGTGTTCCTCCTCCTCAGGTGCTATTAGCAGTGCTGTGTGTTCCTCCTCCTCAGGTGCTATTAGCAGTGCTGTGTGTTCCTCTCCTCCTCAGGTGCTATTAGTAGTGCTGTGTGTTCCTCTCCTCCTCAGGTGCTATTAGCAGTGCTGTGTGTTCCTCCTCCTCAGGTGCTATTAGCAGTGCTGTGTGTTCCTCTCCTCCTCAG
Source organism: Oncorhynchus tshawytscha (assembly GCF_018296145.1). Taxonomy (NCBI): domain Eukaryota; kingdom Metazoa; phylum Chordata; class Actinopteri; order Salmoniformes; family Salmonidae; genus Oncorhynchus; species Oncorhynchus tshawytscha. The sequence continues at coordinate 14,510,352 of NC_056436.1, read as the reverse complement.
GTGCTATTAGCAGTGCTGTGTGTTCCTCCTCCTCAGGTGCTATTAGCAGTGCTGTGTTCCTCCTCCTCAGGTGCTATTAGCAGTGCTGTGTGTTCCTCTCCTCCTCAGGTGCTATTAGTAGTGCTGTGTGT